>NC_134300.1:3791688-3889820 GCF_949628215.1 Phalacrocorax aristotelis
GTGTCCACTTTAATTTTCCACTTTGTGGGTGGGATCCAACCTGCTCCCCTGAAAGGTCAGCTCCTCTCTCTCTTTATCCTGGTGGTTAGTGCTTCAGCCTCCCGACAGGAGCGTCATGCCCTCTTGCTTCATCTATCTTATCTGGGACGCGAAAATAACTCCTGTGGGGATTCACACCAGCAAAATGCAAATCAAACACTTGTATTTGTCTTAGATACTAAGATGACAGCTGAGCATGTGCTGTAACTTAACTGTAAGTTTGTAGATAAATCGGCCACTTGCTGAGTCGTGCCCTTGCCCAGCAAGCCTCAGTACAGCCACCAATGCCAGCCCATGCACTGAAGGCAAAAGCTTCCGAAACTGACTCTGTGTCTCATGGTGACATGTTAATTATCAGGGAGAGCAAAATGCAGGAGTCGCTGATGAACATCTTTTAGATGAGCCTGATCCCACGGACAAAGCGAGGCTCAGAAGGGCACTGGAGGGTTTGAAGATGCATGTGTTGTGGTGGTCAAATCAAGTGTAAGGTACGTGATTGCATTTTGGGTGTTTCTGACGTGGTTGGCAAACAAAGGAAAAAACGAATAAAGAAGGGATTACAAGTTTAGGAAAAAGACGAGAATATACCTTGCAACTTGTAAGGATTTGGGGGAAACCCTTCCCTGTTGTGGATACGTGAGTTAACGGGCTTTGTGGCTTGCAAGCGATTACCTTCTAAAGCATTATCCTTAGGGCTTGATGGGACTGGCTCTTTGGTGACTCTTGGAGAAGGTTTTATTAGGTAACAGGGTAGTTGTGTATACTATAAAACCTTTAGCCACGGATACCACAGAACAGCCCCAGCTCTGATCGGGATTTTCTAGTACTGTTTATTTAGGTGTGCAAAGAGATTTTTGAATCTCTCAGCACTGACAATGCTGCCCTAGAGCAACTTGACATGAGGTGGTATCTCACTGCTCAAGTAAGACACGTTTCAGCAGCCAACTTACTCCTTAAGTCTTTGTCTTGCAAAAGGCCTTTTCCAGCTGTTTATAAGGTAGTAAATTATCTTGGTTCACCCTGGTCCACTGCATCCTTGCTCATGGCTCACGTTCTCCCAGTCTGCAGCAAATGATTTGATGCTGGAAAGCAACTGGGGATGGTGGAGTTTGCACCTTGCTTGGACCCCGTGCAGCTTTTTCACTCCCATCACACTTCTGTGTGCTGGGAACCCTCACATTGTAAACACCTCCTTCTCTGTCTCTAAAGAGGGATATTGCTTGTGTCTCAAAACATGCTGCCCAGCTTACTGAATTTAATTGTCGTCTCTTCTCACATAAATGGGAGTATTGGCATCCCCCAGCACCAAAAATAACCTACCTGCATCTATGCTGCTCACTCCGGCCTCTGCTTTCCAAGGATGTCACCTACGGAGATAACAGAGGGACAGTCAGTACCTTGGGGAAGACTGGCCAAACTACTGAAGGTACAAAGACGCCTGGCAATGTTGCTTTCTAGCGTTCAGCAGGGAGCATTTGGTACCGTATGGCCTGTGGCCCTGTCCTTGTGCCAGGACGGGCGTGTGCTGGGACGAGGACAGGGAGAAGGTGAGAGGGCCCTGTTGGCACTCCTAGCAGGGACTGGGGGTGCTCCTGGGGGGGAGCAGCCTGTGGCACATCCATTTCCCTGCAGTGGGTGGTTCTCCCTGTACTTTCTCTGTCAGAAATGTGTAATTTTTACCTGGACCTCTCAAACTCCTGGACGTTTCCTGTTTCTGGTGCAGTTAGGCCTGATTGGAACCAGCTTTCCTCTGGATGCCAAATCCTAGTTGGTTGGTAAAAATCGGGCATGCGTGCTGCTAGGCTATATGTCACCCAAAGGCATACGAGAGCACAGGCAGTCAGAAGGGAAAGGCAGGTTGCAGAGCTGCAACAAGCCCTGGTCCAGCTCAGTCAGGAGGAATGGGTGTTCTTTCAAAACCCACCTGCCTTCTGACTCCCGGGATATAGCTGCCCATAAAGCCACGGTCATTCTTCTGAGGTTTGTGCACTTCCGTATTTCATCTCCAGTTTTTCTCCTTGCTGATAAAACTGTTCATGACTTCAAAATAGGCACTGCTTTTGAGATGCAGCCTCCCAAAATCATATTGAAAGAGTTGGTGTTGTCTTCTCCCGTGAGGAACACACATAGTGCAGCCACGAGCTGTGTGAGATTTTTTTTCTTCCTTTCTCTTCTATATTGGTGCTTTATAGCTTCATCTAAGATTTATTATATGACATCTTTTAAGCGCAGCCTTTGTTCATGCTGTAGGTAGGTGTTTTCTAGATTTTGAGTTTCCTCAAGGTACTGGTGGGATTACAGCGCTACACTGGCACTACAGTTGGTTCACAGAGTAATTTATTTCAAGGCTTATCAATTTATCGGGTATCTCTTGCAGCGGGAAGCGTTTTGTCTGATAGAAGTTAAACCCCTGCCTTCTTTCCCACCACTTCTCACTGAATTTTACTTGTCAAGACAAGCATAAACCTTTCCAAAGCCCTGGAGCATCAGTAAGAGGAAGATCAAATTGTTTGGTTTTGCGTTAGACGCGCTGAGGTCGCTAGTGGCGGGCCTCTTTTCATGAGCACCATATGACTTCACAGCACAATATGAGTCAAAGTCAGTTCTTTGCCAGCCAAGGTGGGAGGCAAGGATGCTTAGCATAGAATTACCAAAGGAATTCATTCTTTTATATTGTAGCTATGCACATAGCAGTGCCCCAGCCTAACACGTGAAGGACACAGATACAGAGGAAAGCAGGGTTTATATATGTGACAAGACAGTTGTATAGGCCAATCACATTTTTCAGTGTTAAGGGGTGGGCTGATTGGTTACTGTTGCTCACGTAATTGGTACGTACTTGTTCCATGCAGGATCAGTATGTGCTTGTCCCGTGCAGGTGGTACACGTGTGGTCAGTGGTGTACACACCAATGTTGTACAGGTGGTGATGGGGTTTATCCTAGATTCCAGTCAGTTGCAGTTCTGGCCATGGTCCTACGCCTGGTTCCACTGGAGGCTAAATCTTCTGTTGTTTCATCATTGGTATGGGGTCTTCTCTGTCCATAAGAGCTGGCTTAGGTTGGGTCTTCAGGTCACATTGACCCCGAGGTAAAAGCTCATAGCCTCAGGTAGTGTTCATTCTTCTAAGCAAGTTGTATTGCAGTTTGCATCTCGCCTTTCACATTTGTCCCTAATTAAAAGCATGTTTGGGGGTAAACGATGCAGTTTAGAAATGCAGAATGTGTTTGTTCACAGCAACGTGTCATAGAGTTTGATCAATTGTTCAACAGCTCAGTGGATGTAACAGGATATTTTATGTTGTTTTGATGTCATCTTAATTTTTTTCCCATGGAAGATGCATGTAGAGAAACATTAAACCCTTGACTGACAGCTTGCTTAAAATAAAACCATGATAGCTGCTTTTTCTTTTATTTCTTTGCTCAAACCACAGGTTTCTGCATTTTTCATCATGACAGAGCTTTCTTCATCATTGTCAGTGTTGTAAGCTAAATCCTCTTTCATCTTTATCTCTCTTGGCTTCTGCAGTGAGGATGCTGTGATGATGTTGCGGGAGATGCAGCAATTAACTCTACTCCAGGATTTAGCTCTGCCCTCAGTTGAGCTAGAGATGCTGCGGAAGGGTTGCCAGAGACGCAGATACAAGCCTGCATCCAGGTTTTTGCTGCATCCCTGCTGCCGAGTAAGACATAGATCATACCCGGAATGATTGCCTGTCCCTGTGGAAGAAGGGGATGCCTAGAGATGTTGATTTGCAAGGGAGATCTGTGTGGACACTGGGTTTTCACAGTGCCTCAGCACCATGCTGTGAGAGTGGGGTGTGAGACCCCTCCAGTGATGCAGGAGGTGCGGGATTTTTCAGTTCTGGTACTGATGCTGCACTTGTGGTGAGGTCTCTGTGGCGCAATGGACGAGCGCGCTGGACTTCTAATCCAGAGGTTCCGGGTTCGAGTCCCGGCAGAGATGATCTCCAGGCAGGTGTCTCTTTTCTTTTAATGCATGTTCTTTTATAGGTCCCAATCCGTTACATTTATAACACCCTTGAGGGCTTTAGATGAGAAGATAATGACTTTTCACGACACCCTCTCTACAGCTGATGCACATAACAGTCATGTGCTTCCCTTCTAAGGCACCTCTCTCATCATATTCCCCTTTTCTCATTCCTTTTGGTACCTCCTGAGTAGCTATGTGTTTTGACCCACTTGTTCCCCCAATACTGCTCACGGGTCCCATCTTTGATACCTTCTTAAGAAAACTACTGTGCTTTCCAGTAGAAATCAGGTGGTTAGGCAGTGGTTTAGAGCCCTCTGTTGATATTTCCTTTGATAAATGTGGTCATTTTTCTTCAAATGTGTAGCAAAAAAAAAAGTAGGTCTATATTCTGAATTTCCACCTTATAGAAATACTTTGCAAATGCTCTTATTTTTCCTCTTTTTACTTAGAGATGATGTTTGCTGGCAATGACCTCCACATCCCCATGGAGGTTCACCTTCCTAAGTAGCACATTGACTCTTCCTTTCCTTTCATAGCTGTTCTAAGTTAGTACGTAACTTCCTACGTGATCTCATTGCTATCAGTAGTGAGAAAGAAAAGAGGGGAGCTGCAGGTGAGTGCAGCTGTGATTGGTAGCTGAATGGGTATCAGCAGGGGCTGCTGAAGGGCTTTTCCAGGCTGCTGCAGCTGTTAGTTGTGATGGAAAAGTGCTGAAGGTCGCAGGAAGGGTGCTTGACCCGGACACTTCATATACTCTTCAGAAAGAAGTTCCTGTGTGGCTTGTTGGAGATATCTGGTGTACACTCAGCTCTGGAGAGCCAGGCATGCTGCTTGGACTAGTGAAGCTTGTGAATAAACATAGAAGGTGTTAGTCATCTTCTTTACCGTGAAGGTGACAGCACTGGAACAGGCTGCCCAGAGAGGTTGTGGGGCTTCCTTCCCTGGAAATGTTCAAAACCTGCCTGGACGTGGTCCTGTGCCCCCTGCTCTGGGTGTGCCTGCTCAAGCAGGGGGTTTGGACAAGATGATCTCCGGAGGTCCCTGCCAACCCCTGCCATTCTGTGATTCTGTGATTCTGTGAGGTGTCCTTGGATTAGCAGGGTCCATTCAGATCTGGGTCATCATAGGAACTGCTGGCTTGCTTCCTCTTAGCTTCTAGTGTTGCTCTGTACTACAGAAGTCGAAAGCAGCAGAGCACCCACTAGAAGGGGACTTCTCCTTTCCTCAGTTGCCACCTCAATCATCTGGGTACGATTTGCCTTTGGTGGGGTGGTGCGGAAAGGTCCCTCTGAAGGACAGTTCATAGAATCCCTTTTGGATATCTGCATTAGGATGAGAAAAATTATTTCCTAGGAACACTTTCTTCCCTTCCTGGTCTATGGTTAGGTGAACCTCTCCCACATCTGGAATATATTGAGGGATGCAACCTAAACCAGGGCAGACCTAGGTAGTGGCATCTGCCTGGTTGCTTCCTTCAAATCCAAGGTAGTAGGAAGCTTGACCCCATTACTGGGCCATGTAATCCCACAATTCTGCTTCTTCCCAGTTGCGTGACCTTCAGTGGCTGCCATCTGTTCTCCTGGCCCTTGTCTATTGAGGAGTGGGTTTCTTTGGGTTTTGAGGTGTAGTGCAAAAACCAATTTGACCAAGTTGATGCATCTTTCTTCCTTGGTGTTTCCTCATCAGCGCCTGCCCTCAGCTTCATGTTTGTTAGCGACTACCTGTGCTCACACGTATCTCCACAGGGACCCAGGTCTCCATCTCTCTGCATTCCCAGCCTCTTGTATACCTCCTGAAGAGAAGGTTACCTTCAATGCTCAAACCTCATCCCAGAACCAGGACACACCATGATTTCAATTCAGCAGGAGCAGAGAAATACACTCCTGTTTGGGTAATGCAACGGTCCCCTCCTGGACCTTTCAGAGGATGAGTATGCTGCACTGCGCACTTGCCAACACAGGGTACGTTCCCATTGATAGGACTTCTAGTCTCTGGTGGAAAACCAATCCACCTCTATCACAGTAGCTGGCGAGCTTGTTTTCTTTCTTTTTCTTCTTGTGGTGCCTCTGCGAATACTGGAGTTCAGCCTGTTTGGAAGACCAGATCCTGGTGGTGCTAGAAGTTCTGCAGTCACGTTCGTTGTGACGTAGGTGTCATGTCCGTGACATCCGGGGGGGTCCTGAAAGGCCAGAGGAGATTGTTCTGAGAAGGAGAAAATATGTGGACAGTGAGCATGGGTGCACACCTGAAGTAAAATTTGGTTGGAATGAGGGGAGAAAGGAGGGGTTCTGCGGACATCACTTGTACTCTTCAACAAATGGAGAATTAAATATGTGCTTTTTTTTTTTTTTAGGACAGAGGCAGCAATATGACTGATTCTAGTTTAGCTGCTGTAACAACAGGAACGGTTGCATTTTCTCTCCCCTAACTATGAGTCTGTAAGAGCTTGGGAGCAGGATCCTTGGCATTACCAGACATGGTCTCTTCCTGCTTCTGTGTCTCCTTCTCCTGACACCTTCTGTGCCGCAGCCCTCATGCTGAACCTCCTGATCCAGGCCATCCCATGTTTGGGAAAGTGAACAGGTGAGTCTTGTGACCTCCAGAATTCAGGCATGCAGCGTTAGTAGATGGTTATGTGGGATGACCCCTGTTGATCACCTCACCTGTGTGAATAGGACCCAAAGCTTTCTTACCTAAAGCTCATGGGAGCTGAGAGTAGCTTGAGTTACTGCAAATCCCCATGATGGAGGAGGAAAGCCCGGTGTAGGGGAAAGGGCTGTGCTAGTGAGATGCCATGTGACCATGTCTTTCATGCAACCTCATATCACCCATATCCAGGAGTGGGGTACCTACCACCTCTCTGGGCAGCCTGTTCCAGTGTTTCACCACCCTCACTGTAAAAAAAATTTCTTCCTTGTATCTGGTCTAAATATGGCCTGTCTTAGGGCCAGTACTCTGTAATGTCTTCATAAATGACTTGGATGCAGGACTGCAAGGAATACTAAAGTTTGCTGATGACACAAAATTGGGAGGAGCTGTTGACACTCTCAAGGGCAGAGAGGCCCTGCAGAGAGATCTAGACAAATGAGAGAGCTGGGCAACCACCAACCATATGAAGTTTAACAAGGGCAAGTGCTGGTTTTTGCAGCTGGGGCACGGCAGCCCTGGCTGTACATACAGACTGGTGAATAAGAGGCTGGAGAACAGCTCTGCAGGGAGGGACCTGGGGGTTCTGGCCGACAGCAAGTTGAACACGAGCCACCAGCATGCCCTGGCAGCCCCGAGGGCCAGCCGTGCCCTGGGGGGCACCGAGCCCTGCATCGCAGCCGGGCAAGGGAGGGGATTGTCCCGCTCTGCCCCGCGCTGGGGCGGCCTCACCCCAAGTGCTGCGGGCAGCTTTGGGCACTGCAGTATGTTAAGGATATAAAGGTACTAGGGAGTGTCCAGAGGAGGGCCACCAATTTGGTGAAGGGTTTAGAGAGGAAACCATATGAGGGGTGGCTAAAGTCATTTGGTTTGTTCAGCCTAGAGAGGAGGAGACTAAGGGGAGATCTCATCGCAGTCTACAGCTTCTTCGCAAGGGGAAGAGGAGGGGCAGGCGCTAGTATCTTCTCCCTAGTGACCAACAATCGGGAGTGCCAGGAAAGGAAGGAATGACAGGAAGGTGTGCCAGGGGAGGTTGGAGGAACCCCTAGTGCCCGGTCCCTCAATCTGCAGCATTTCTGAGTACTCTCCTGCCAACGAAGTGCTTAGCAGCTGCGGTGTCCTGGGTGGGTCCACCTCCCTGGCCCCATTCCTTCCCAGGGTCCGAGCCTGCCTCCTGGGTCGGGACTTTGCAGCTAGTTTGCTCTGAGCAGTCTCTGCCCATTCTGCTCTGCACACCTCCCATCCAGCTGCACTGGCTCCCTCGTGGAGCTCAGCACCTGCAGCACTCACCAACTTCACGCTGACATGGTGCACTGTCTGTGCTCCACACCTTTATTTCCAGACAGATTAACCAGTCTTTTCTGGACAGGCGCACATTACATTGTTTTGTGCTATGTTCCTGCACTGTTCAGTGCAGTTTGTATCTTCATCATTCAGCGTACAGCCTCAGGGCTTGTTTACTACACATCAAACCCTGCTCTGAACAGGGAATCTTTTGCTTCCTCTTGCATTTATCTGTTGCACTCATCACCTGGAGAAGTCAGTCTCAGAAACGTCAGGGAGGTTATAAATTCTCACAGTGCCCTATGACATGAGGAAATACATCCTCCCCCTTCAACCCGGCTCCCAGACGTGCCCCTCGCAAAGGCAGTCGTCGGACCCCCAGCAGCACCGAACTTTGCTCGGCACTCGCGCTGCTAATGCAGCTGCAGTCCTGCCCAGCTAGGCCCCCTTCCCTCGCTGCGTGCTGCTCTGAGTGCAGCACGTGTTTCCAGGGGAAAACCAAGTTGTCCAGGGAATTAGAGCATGAATAGCACAGTTTGTTTGTCACGGGCAGAGACAAAGTTATCTTTTTTCTGGTACTTCCTAAGATCTCCCTCTAGAAAGATCTCTCTTTCCCGCTCTGCCCCGCGCTGGGCGGCCTCACCTCGAGCGCTGTGGGCAGGGTTGGGCGCCGCAGGACGTTAAGGATATAAAGCTACTGGAGAGTGTGCAGAGCAGGGCCATGAAGTTGGTGAGGGGTTTAGAGAGGAAGCCGTAGGAAGCCTTTCCTCACAGGAGAGCTGTTCCACCCCTCTGATCATTGTTGCGGCCCTCTGGACCACCAACAGGTCCATGTCTTTTCAGTTCTTGGACCCCAGAGCTGGACGCAGCACTCCAGGTGGGGTCTCGCCAGAGCGGAGTAGAGGGGCTGAATCACCTCCCTCGACCTGCTGGCCACGCGGGGGTTGCCCTGACCCAGCTGCAGGACCCCGCTGTGCTTGAACTTGTTGAGCCTCAGGAGGTTCACACAGGCCCACTTCTCAAGCTTGTCTAGTTCCCTCTGGATGGCATCAGGAAAGTGCGGCACAACCCCGGGGAGGGGCCCCTTGCGCGCGTGGCAAAGCCCAGCAAAAGCCACGGGCCCTCTGGAAGGCAGCAGAAGATACGCTGCTGGCAGGCAGGGGCTACTTCGATGTTAATTCAGCTGCTGCATAGAGCTTATGACACATTTCCACCTTTTTTTCATGTTTTCTTGCTTTTGAGACTGATCTAGTTCTGTTAAGGGAGTCAGATGGAGAGACTGTCGAGGTGACTCTAGTTGTTGGTGACTTACAGTAAATAATTTACTTTGCAACCAGAGCTATTTTTGAGAATTTTTGGTAATAATACTTTTAATGCATTTAATGAGATGCTTTCCTACATAGCTTAGTACAACGTCTATCTTTTTCTATCTAGGCCCTAGAAAAATGAAGTGTAATTCTCTACCCAGTCATGTCGCTGATGCAATAGATGTAGTAGAAGAGCTCTGTTTGAGGTACGGGCTTCAGGAGCAGTTGTACACTTGTGTGCAGCTTTTTTTTCTCAGGTCAGTAAGTTTTGTATTGGGTGTTCAGGGGTGGTGAGACGGGTAAATAGTATGGTGTTTTGTTGGGTTTTTTAATTTGTTTCTTTTTTTGTTTGTTTTTGTTTTGTTTTGTTCTAAGTACATTTAGTTTTCCTGGAATTCCTGACTTTACTAAAGATGGAACCTTAATTTTCTTTCACCAGTTTTGCTGCATACTGTGCAAATTGTTGACATCATCTCTTAATGGGACCGGTGGTAAGATCTATCAAGGGTTAGAGTGAGTATGATGTAGGCATCTGTATATGGAGTTTTAGCATTTCTTGGGAAAGCAGCAGGGACATAAGACAGTGTCTCTGAGGGTGTGGAACAGCTCGTCGCCTTTCCCGATCGCCCGCAGGGTACCCTGTTGTCCTGAGAACCTTTGCACCCTGTGCAGGCCCCTTGTAGGTTATAAGCATCAGGACTTCACTTATTTTGCGGGCCTATAGAGAGCACGGAGCCTGAGAGATAGGAGGTGCTCAAAGCACACAGGGCACTGTTTGGAAGAGCAGCTCCCGAGGAGCGGCTGACAGAGGGGGTTCGGGGGTACAAATGCAGGGCGGGAGCTGTTGGGAAGGGGTGGGTTCCTTCCCTGACTGTTCAGGAGGAGAGAAGGGGTTTATAAAGTTTTGGGACTGGGGAATGGCTGGGAAAGGGTGGTGGGTTCATCAGCCTTCATTAGGTGGGTTTTGCTGTGGGATGTGTGTTTAGGTGAGGATTGTTCTGTTTTAGACTCTCCGCAGCCGATGTGAGGTCAGGACAAAGTCATGAGAGACGTGGTGTAAACTGGGCCTCCGCATCAAAACATGCAGGGCTGAATGTCAGAAAAGTTTCATCTCAGGTTGCATTAGGTACATTAAGGTACATCAAAATGTATCTTCTGGGACTCCGAGGTCTCTGCTCCTCCATGCGTTTACATACTCCGTTTCCCTGACTTAATTTTTGCATCCAGCCCTTCTCAGTCCCTCTGGGTGTCACAGTCATTGTTACTTAAAGGCATTGACTAGTCCCTTGTTTCCAGCGCAGACCTGTGCCACCATCTTCCCTGGAACCTCTTGGAGAAGGGGATGTGTATTACTTGTGCTCATAACAACAATGTCTGGACAGGGGTCTGTCTCTTATTGCAATCCCAGGTGCGCAAGCTTTTTCTGTGATTCCCTTTTTGCCTTTTTCCTTAAGTGTCTGATGAGGTTTGCTCCGGTATCAGTGATGGCGATTATGTTCTCTTGTTCTTGTTTATCGATTGTGTGTTCAGCACTGGTTTCTGTGGTCATAAGGTGTTCATTTTAGATCTCTCAGTCACCGTGACATGCCGTTGTGGTTTTCCCATTGGCCGACTGCCGAAGTAATTCCCTAAGGGGCTTTGTAGGTAATCAGGCTCAGGGGTTTGGAGCCGCTTTTGTGGCGGACTTGTACTTGTGGCTTCGTCTCTCGGACAGTCTCGGTTGCTGCGTTGTACAATGTCCTGTCTTTTTGAGCTTTCTACCTTTTGATATTTTCTGGGGTCTGGGTTAGAACTTTTTTTGGCAGGATTTCTTTGGTTTATTCCTGCAGGTAAAGTCCAGTCGTCTTCTGACATCCAGGTCCCTGTGGGTTCCCCCGCCGCCCGCGATACCTCCACCAGCATTTTCCCATGAGAGGAGGGGCAGAGAGGGGAGCAGAGTGCCAGGGCATCCACAGAGGTAGCGTCAGGCTTCGTCCTGTCTTTGCAGGGGTGACCCTGAGGAAGTGTGATGCATAGGGTGATAGCATGAGTATATATTTTGTGGGTGCACTAATCCCTTTCAGAGTGTGTCAGAGGGTAAGGATTTTATTCTGTTTAATGTAAATGTTCTGTTTGGTATCCTTGTTGAAGACGTGAGTTCTGTGTGGGAGGAAGCCAGCTATTTGACTACTTTGGGGATAGGTTGCGTGTATGTGTTTGTAGGTAATAGCTTACTTGCCAGATATCTTGAAATAGTTGTATCTGATTTTCCTAGTGACTCTTGAAGAGCTTTGGTGCTCCCTGACGGCAGGTGCTGTTGCCAAAAAGCAAGGCAGGGTGATAGAAGAGTTTTCCATTTATGGGGATAGTTTCAGCCATCTCCTGTCACAAACTTCTGTTATGTAGCAATCGGGATGGCAGCTTTCTTTTGATTCCTTGATGAATGAGAGGATGATGGAGCACATTATAAGAGTATAATAGTTTTCCTTTGGCAGTATGGGTACCCAAGGGCCAGCCTGCTTTTGAGGAACGGCACGAGGATATCAGCATCAACCGTTACCAGAGGAAGGAAGCTTCTTTTGCAGGTGAGGAGATGAAGTATGCTCCTTATTTGTTGTTTCATTTTCATTGCGGGGACAGGGAGGGGCTGGGGCATGCAAAACATGGTCCCAGACACGGGAGCTGTCTTATTACGTGGGAGGCTGCGAGAGAGTTCACAGGCACCGCTGGACAGGCATTAGAAAAAGGTGCTCAGGTTGGACCGACCTGGCAGAACAGTCCCACCGTTTGAAGGAATGGGTACTTCTGTGTTGATGCTTTCCTTGCTTGGTCGGCGTCACCTTTGGCCTTTCCTCATCGAGCTTGTATTTTGGCAAGAAGCGTGTCTCATTAAGCGTTTAGGTCTGAGGGGTGTCCATGAGGTTTTGTGACCATCACGTGGTATTCAGTATCTGCACATGGGTCTTCTGTAACTAATATGCAGTTTGGGTTAAGACTTGATAGCGCAGTGTTAGGTAATAGGATTTTGTATGCATGCACCTGCTGGCAGTCCAGTCTCCTGTCCCATGTGTGTCCATGCTGTCATTCAAGCATGCTGTGTACTGAGGGGTTCTCTGTGCTGCAGTTCATGGAGACATTTAGGAACTCTTTTCCAAGGAGGAAGAGTCTGTAATTGCACCAGCCACCATCATTTGTTTCCAATATCTGTTTTGGCATTTGGCCTAGGAGTCTCTGCCTATACTTGAGTCACCTGGTAGTCACTGCATTTGTGTGTCTCGGTGGTAGGTTTGACTTATTCTTGCTGTTTAAGTAATAGGTCTAGGCTAAGCAGGACAGTTGAGCAATGCACAACAGGGAAGACAAGCAGAGGGTATCGTGGGTTGTGATGGAGGAGTACAGTTAGTCATTTGGGTTTAGTGGTTTTGGGGTCTCTGTGTTGCCAAGTGAGTTAGTTAAAGGGATTTTTTAGTCTGTTTTTCATGATGGACTCTCACTTTTGGAAAGCAGGATACATCTGTGTGCCTCTGTGTATTTTTCCTGAGGTTCGCCTGGGATCAAAGGTTACGTTTCCTGAGTCATCAGATACAAGTATTCCGAGCATACAAGCAGGCACCTGATGTGGACACTGACCCGGGAGGCACGGCTCGGGAGGGGAGGGGAGCCATGTGGAAGTGCTCGGGGAAAAGGATGACTCTGGGATATGGCTGTCGGGGTAGGGGAAAGAGGGCAGGGTGTAAACTTCTTATGGGTATTATTGTGTGTCGTCTTTTTGAACTCACCGATGCCAGTGACTCGGCATCACAGATCGGAGTGCAAAGCATGGATTTGCCAGGTTAGTGGAGTGGGGAACTCAAATGGTGAAGGCTCGCTGTTCGTTAGGGTGTTTGTCAGCATCCCATTGACTTTGTTTCTTTGTTGCTGCAGATGTACAGTAGGGAGCCGGACACAGAAGGCAGGAGGGGATCAGAGCATCGTGAGAAGGTAGGTTGGCACGTGACTATGGAGGGATCGCGTCGCTGTGAGCACCTATGACTAGTTAATGTTCTGTTCTGAAGGTGTAAAGTGACTAACAAAATCATAAGTGAAGCGGGACGTCTGCCCCGAGCTCGTCGGGCAAGGTGAGCGATGAACAGCAAACCACAGCAGCGGTTATTTTTGAGGTGTGGAATTGTTTTTGAGCGGGTGGCCGCTTCCAGGCACAAGAGTCGCTTTGCCTCTCTGATTTTCTAGGCGCCATAGGTGGCGGCGGCCGCAGCATCCAGCTGTATTAGCGTGGGAGTGACTGGAACTTCACAGCACTTCCAAAGAGGGTGCCATCATGGAAGAGGCCAGCGTTGACTGGTGTGACGCTGTCTGATGGCAGCCCATGTTTGCAGATGATGAAGAGGATCCGGGTGATTGCATCACCATCCTACGTAGCTTGTGTGGCCTTTTTAAAGGACGGCTTTTGAGCCCCAGGGTTTTGAAAGGGAAGTTGAGGGACTAATGCTGTCTTTCTGAGGGTGGCCAGATAGTTGGGGGAAGTGTAGGTGGGGCAGGCAGGGGTTTTTAAAATCAGTGTAGCAGACTGATCAGAGATGGGACACGTTAGGGCCGAGAGAGGGCATGCCGTCCTTTCCGCAAAACATGAGTGTCTGCTGGGCAGGGCAGTTTCAGGCTTAGTTTGTGTTATAGTGTGGTTTTGTAGTTTGTCTTCTGTGTCCCTTACCATACCTTACTCAGGAGCTGATGTCTCTATTGTTCTCTCTGCACACCGGGCATTTTGCTAGCAACAATGAGGGTTTTGCTAGCCTTGGCTCATCAGCATAATGCTGAGAGCTTCCTTGCTTGCATTATTTGTCTAATGCACAGATCTGTCTTCTGTGTCTCTAATATTAGAAGTTCATCTTTTTGCAGTGGTGACTAAGGTCACCTCAGCATTGCTGCTCAGGAGGAGTTCGTTTACCTGGAGCCCTTTTCTGTGACTTCCTCTCCGCATCTTAAAGTTCTTACGTCTTTAAGCCTGGCTTGTCGTGCATCCATCCGTCTTCCCAGTTTTGGACTTGCTGTTTACTCACATGTGTTTATGTGCAACTTCTCTGTGGATGCTGTAGATTCTTCTTCACGGCCCTATCGATAGTCTCGCCTGATGGTGTCTCCAGGCCAGGAGTCAGTCGTCTTGGTGAACGTTTTCTGAGGTCTCTGGGAAACATGATTTGTAGTGTTTGCAGTGTTGGTCTGTGCATGTCTCTGTCGAAGCTGCTCCGGGTGGTTAGGGAAAGAATAGCAGTAAGAGTATATGGTTAATGTTAATATGCCTAGACTGTTTTGGCAACGCCCGTACAACCCTCGTCGGAGCGAGTGGCCGTTGGCAGCGGGCGAGGACAGTAGTTTCCGGGGCGTTTTGTGGGTGCCGAGGGGATGACCGTAGCTGTCTGGGAGAGGCAGCTAGAGTGCTAGCTGAGCAGAGGGCACCTCTCAGCTGTTCAAGCTTGTACGTGCGTGGGGCTTAACATTTGATTGAAGTTATTTCCTTTAACGGCAGGCTGTAGCTGGGCTCTAGATGGTATTCCTACGTGGAAGCAAGACCTGTGGAATGGTTAAGCTGTTGCTGTGCGTCCAGGTGACTTGTTCAGTAAGATTATTTTTCCAGGTGTAAATGTCATGCAGGGCCACGGAGGAGAGCCCAGGGGAGCGCTGTAAGAAGGCGAGTCTGTGCGTGGTACTAGAGGGAAGATGTGACTCCCTTATGGTTTTAGTTTTTTACTCCCTTAGGGTTTTACTTTTTTTTTTTGGTTTGAGGTCACTTAGTGACGAGCCGAGCGTGATCTGGGCCCTGGAGGTGTCAGGCAAGGTGACCAGTGCTTGGTGGGCTGGAGTAGGGGTTATTTCTCAGGTGTGGTATTGCTGGTGATGTTATGAGCAACCCATGTTGTTTGGGTCTTACAGCTGGTATGCGAGCCTCAAGGCAGCAAGCTGAACTGACGGAGGCTGGCCGTAAAGGTGTTGGGGTCAAGGTGTGTGACATTTGGACTATGACAGCATGTTCCTTTTTGCTTGGGTTTTTTTGCAGGTGCCGCAACAGACTTGAAGGGGTGGTGCTGCATGGCGATGAGAGGTTGGAGGATGTGCAGCGGTTGTGGGCCAGGCTGTTGTTTAATAGCAAGGTGTTTAAGGGCAGCTCAGCTGAAGTGTTTCTCTTTGCTTTTGCAGGTTCTGTGCTGGCTGCCTTTGAAACTGGATGAGCATTTGTGTGTGACTGATGGCTTTGTGTCTTCATTATGGTTTTTTTATTTGAGGGTGCCATGTGATGAGCCAAGTGGGATCTGGGCACTAGAGGTGAGTCGAGCAAGGTGAGCAGCGATGGGTGGGCTGAAGTAGCGGGGCTTTCTGAGGTGTTGCTTTGCTGGTGAAGTTATGAGCAACCCATGTTGTTTGGGTCTTAGAGTTGGTATGCAAGCCCCAAAGCAGCAAGCTCAGCTGATGGAGGCTGGGCGCCAAGGTGTTGAGGTAAAGGCGTGTGAGATGGAGATTGGTGTGGGTAACCTTAGACTTCTGCAGTGTCTCAGCATGTGTCTTGCACTTGGGTTTTTGTAGGTGCTCTGCAGAGGCTTCGGAGGGGAGACACTGCATGCCGCTGAGAGGTGTGAGAAGGTGAGGCGGTTTTGGGACAGGCTGTTGTTTATAACAAGGTTTTACATGACAATTCCGTTGTAGCATTTCTGTTCGGTTTTGCAGGTTCTGTGCTGGCTGCCTTTGGATTTGGATGAGCATTTGTGGTGAGCCGGGTCACAGAGAGGAGGAGGAAGGTGCTGCTGATTTCTTGCAAGCGCGACGGTAGTTTTCCGTCTTTTGGTATCTCTGTGCGCAAGTGATGATGGCTGCAGTGTGTGACGCTGGAATCTGTGCGGAACAGGCGAGCGGACCCTGTCCTTTTTGAGGAGGGTTTTTTGTGGAAGAGCTCTGTGTTTACCCATGTGATACTTATTCCTGGCACTGTGGGTTTTTTCAGATGCCTAAGAGGAACCTGGCAACTGCAGGAATATCCTGGTAGTAGCTGATGTGTTTTGTGTTGTGAAATGATTCAGAACCTGAGCCATCTAAAAGCCCCAGTGTGTAAATTTGACTTTGATTAGAAAGAGATATTGAAAAATCGAGATATCTCTTATTCAACAGAGTTGCATTCTATGAACTTACCGTTAGAGTGGATCTTCAGAGATGATGTCTTTGGCAGTAGAATTCATCAGCACAAGACTTTAATTTTTTTTTTTTTAAGATAAAAAGTCAACTTCCTTGCAGAGATCCAAGCACAGCACATATTCCAAACATTGATGGCATTGGTAGTGTTTGGGTTCTCAGTTGTAACAACTGAGATATCATTAAATGGTGTTCCTCCACATGGTTCAGTACAGCCAAACGCATTAGCATATCTGCCGGTCCTTCTTGGTAGCCCCGTGTATTGCGACACTGGGGATTTCACAAACACCACACCCACACACAGCCCCACACACCCAAAAGTAAAACCATATCGGGGATCTCTCAACTCACTGATTTTTTTTCTGTCATAAGTGAAACTTTAAAAAAGCTAACATTGTGTGATCTACAAACTGACTTGCATTGTTACAGCAATAACTGCCAAACAGATGTAGTTTATGATTTATTAGGTGTATTTAAACACTTGGGTATTTGTTGGAAACATTTAAAAAGCGAGGCAACTGAAAGTTTTGGGGTTTTTTTCCACTGATATTTTGAGGGAGCGCTCTTAAGTATTTTATTTCAGTCTCGCTTTCGACGCACGTTTCCCTGGCAGTTCAGCAGCATCTCTTGGGCGGGGCAGCTGGGCGGACGTCCCTCCCAACTCCGTAACACGCCAAAACCCCCCAGTCACGTTGCTGCTGTGTATTTTGGAGATAGATAATCTTATGGCGGGCGTGAACGGCTGTGCGAGTTGAATGAACGCAGAAGGAAAATGGAAAGCTTTTAGAGCCTAGACGCTCATATTGGATGTGCGTAAACACGCGCCCGCCTTCTCAGCACAAAGTGAATTACTGAGATTTATTCTTAATTTTTTACGTTACTCTTTCAAGTTTGACACGCTTCACTTCAGGCTTCGTGGAGCCAGGCAGCAAGACGTGCGGCGGCAGGGCGAGGGCTGTAGCTGCTGCGGTGGATCTGTAAGCGGAGGTTCCGGTTCCGGTACAACTTTGCCCCGCAGCCTCACGGGGTTATCTCCCCGCAGCGGTGCCGTAAGGAAGGGATGAGACGTTTTCCAGCACCAGCCAGAGCGTTCAGTGTTACGCGAAGGATCTGTTCAAAATGGTATCGGTTAGTCTTAATACCGTTTTCAAGTGTTCCAATCACTCTAGCTTTTAAAGGGTGTGTTGTGTTTTGACGTGACCCGTTTGCCTAGAATCTTGCTGCAGCTCAATTTCCTTCCTACCCCTTATGCTGACTGAGCTCCTCCATTTTCTTCTGTGCTATTTTATTAACGTGCTGAAATATAGTTTGGGATTTCTGTTTTTCAGATGTCGTCTAAGTGTCTCGTGATGCTCAAGAGATGCCTGCCGGTCGTTAAGCGTGGTGAAGGTAAGGGGCCATCCCTCGGCCTGGAGGCTCCTGGCTCTGTCTCCAGCGGGTGCCCCGCAGGTGCGGCCGCGAGGGCTGCCCGGTGGGGAGAGTCGGGGCCCCCAGGGACCGGGGCTGTTTGTCACCCCGGGGAGCCCGTCCCAGTGCGGGAACATGTCCGAGCGGAGCCCGAGAGAGACGTGACACCGTCCTCTGGCACGCTCCTGCTCTGCCGTGGGGCAGCCGCCAGCCTGCGGACAGGGGCTGGGGGCGCTGCAGCTGTTTGGGGGGCTGCCCCACCTTTTAGATTTTAGCAGAGCTCTGCCTTTTCTGGGGGGTGGGGTGTGTGTGTGCGTGTGTACCTTTGTAAATGGCACTATTAAAGTAATGAGCTGCAGGTTGGAGCAGATTCCCTTGTTTAGTGCCCTTCTTGGGGGTGAATAAAATTGGGGGAGTCCTGGGGGGGGTGTGATGATGTCATGTGGGGCGCCCTGGTGTCACTGGGGGAGCTGATAATGCGTCAGAGGAACAGGTGAGTGGGGGTGTCATGTAGGGGTTCCCCCCCAAAAAGGGGGGTTGCAGCCCCAAAATGCCTGAAAATTCAGGGGGGCTATTACAAAAACCTCTTATTTTATATATATTGAAATGTAATATTAATTTATAGATGTATAAAGGGATTTTAAAATAAGAACTTATCTCTCCTATATTATATAACGGATTTCAGGATGCAAAAATTCTACATCGAGATACAGGGTTTTAAAACACAAAAGTAACTCGACTGTCTATATTTCTAAATTAAAAAATAAAGGAGTTTAAAATGAAGAAAAAAGGATAGATGAAGGAATTCAAAGCAGAAGAAAGTCCGACTAGAGCGAGCATCTACGCTTAGTGTGTGTTACATAGTCTAAGTAGATGTGTAATCTAAATAGAGGTTATATAGAGTGAAATAAGTCTAGGTATAACTGTAAGTAGATGTCTAAATAGAGAAGTCGAAAAAGATTGAAGTGTCAAAGTGTAAGTAAGCAGATAGCTAGTCTAAATAGGTGTTTTATATACGTGTTAATATGGAAGTCTAAACAGGTATGTGTAAAGAGATATTCTGTGTAAGTGTAAATAGCCTAAATAGGTGTAAGTGTAAATATAATAGCTAACTCTAAACAGATATTATATGTAAATGTAAATAGATAGTATATATAAAATATAGATGTACTCCGTAAGGATGTGTAAGGAGACACATAAGTGCAAATGTCTATGCTATATAAGGTTTTTTAAATGCAAAGAAACCATGTTGATAGAGATGTTTATAGAGAGGATTTAAAAATTAGACACACACCCCACCCGCCAATCAACTGAAGGCACAAAAGCACTTTCAAATGCTGCCCCTTCCCCGTTCTCCTTCTCCCATCCCGATTTGGGGCCGATTCCCCCAAATGGGGACTTCCCCCTCTGGGGCCGCGTAGGCAGCCTGGGAGCTGCTGCCAGGGCAGACACACACCCCAAAGCCCCCGAGTCTGGGTCTGCAATGAGGGGTGAAAAACCCCAAACAGACAGAACACCCAAACAGGTTTGGGGGAAAGAAAACAATTGGGGGCTCCTGGGAAAGCCCACTCCTGCTGGGTTTGTGCAGCTCGAAAGGAGGAAAAAAAAAAGGTGGTGGTGGGGGAACCCCACTAACCATTCTCATGCGCAAAACCAGGAGCAAAAATCACCGATTTCTGTGTTGTGGAAAGGGCCAAAGAGACCCAGAAGTGAACCGTTTGGAAAAGCAATCCCAACTTTGACCTTATGGAAAAGCAAAAAAAGCCAAAGGAACAAACCCAAAAAAACCCCAACAACAAAAAAAGCCAAGCTATCCAAACAGAAATCACCAACACCAAGCGAACGCCCCAAAAACCCCAAATTGGGGAAAATTTGGGGTGAAACACCGGCAGTTTGAGGGGCGTTGCTGGGGCTTATCTGGAATGGATTCTCCGGAGTGGGTCAGTTATCTGGAGCGGATCATCTGCTGCAGGTTAGCCCAGGTGAGTTGCCCGTTGTGGATTATCCTGGGGGACCCCCTGGTGTCAGTCATCCCCATGCATGTTCCCCATGGCGTGTCTGCCCAGACATGCCCCGTCCAGTGGTGTCCGCCTCCTCCCCCGCCCTCCCTCTGCGTGTGTCTGTGCCCTCCCAAACGCTTTCCCCTGACATGGCCCCCCCGCATGACTTTTTTTTCCCCGGTGACGTCCTCCCTCTCCCTGGCCTCCTGTTCTGTGCTCGCTGAAGCCTTGTGCTTACGCAGGATGAGCAGAGCAGGGTCCTGGCAGTGCAGAGGCGAGGCGAGGCGCTGCCAAGCCAACGAAGCCCAAGGCTCAGCAGTGCACAACTCCTTTGCAGGTCAGCCACTGGCACCTGGTCTGCCTGGCTGCCCCGTGCCCTGACGCACAGCTGCCCCCCTCACCCCAGGCAGCCTGCCTTCGGAAGGGCAGCTGTGTTCCCCTGATTGATTTTCTTCTTTAACCCTCTAGGACCTGTTGACTTGCTGCTCTCCCTGTCACAGCCCTGATGCCGCAGGCCTACAGCAACTGATGGGGCTCACTCCGGGGGGGTGGGGGGTGGGAAAGGGGACCTTTCTCCCCAGGTCGTTTGTGCTGCTTCTCCTCCCTAGGGCGTGGGGTGGGGGTGAGTGGGGCAGGAGGGAGGACGGTAACGGCCACCTGATTTTTAAAGCAGTCGAGACGGAAGGACTGAAATGCTCGAGGCACTTTGGTGGTGGGCGGTGCGGAGGCAACGACTGACACTGCTGGGGCTGCGGGAGTGGGGAAGGTGCAGAGAAACATGAGCTCTGCGCACGCAGTAACAGTTCCGTTATCCCGGCGAACGTGACCCAGAGCCGGCGCGGGTCTTGCCCCAGAGAAGAGTCACGGACGTCGTGCCGCTGCCGCCGTGCTGTGCTACGGCAGCCGGGAATCGCGCATGCGGAGTGGCGATGGTGGACCCTGCTGACACCGTGCGGCCAAAGTGCGGTACTGCACCCGGAACAGACGCATGCGCAGTGGCGACGATGTGTCACTGCTCGCTGCTGCCACCGAGCGACCATGAGTCGGTGGTCGCGATCTCCCCCTGCCAGAATTGCCTTTTACTTTCTTGGCTCTTAATCTTGGCAGTCTTGGCTAGTTTTCTCAGTCCGCTACACGAAACCGCGCTTTGTCATCCTTTTCTGACAGAAGCATGTTGTCTGTTGTTCTGTTGACGTTAACGATCGCCTAGTGACTAAAATGCAGATCGACAGACACACCGATTCGTACGCTCCATGTTCCCGTAATGGAACACCGTCTCTGGTTGGTTGATTTCATCGCTTTGGTTACACCTGTTCCTGTTGTTCAGTTTCTTCTTTTTTGGCTTTGTGTGATTCTCTCTGTGATTCTGTTTTTCTCTGCCTCGCTTTTCCCAGCTCCCCGTCCCTCACTTTGAATGCCCGTTATCCTTCAGCAGCTCACTCTCCCTTGGTTGCCATCCCCGTTTCTGAATTCCTCCTGCTTTGCCACGTAGCCCGTGACTTTTTTCTTAATCTCTCTGTCTGCCTCAACGCTCCCGCCGCGCTTTTTAATTTGTCTGCTCTGCTCTGCACCCTGCTACTGTTCTTGCCTTTCTGAGTTCTTCTCTGTCCAGCTCCCTTTCCCTATTCATGAATTCCTGTTCTTCCTGCAGCCACTGCTGTTCCCTGCGATCTCCGTCTCTCTCTGTCCAGCTCCCTGTCCCTAGGTTTTAATTCCTGCCTCTGCCCGCTGTAGCCCATCTAGATTTTTCTCTCGGCCCTTCTCTCTGTCCGGCTCCCTCTCTCTGTGTTCTAATTCCACGTTCTCTGTCACGTAGACCCGTGCTATTTGTTTGTCCTCATCTCTCTCTGTCCAGCTCCTTGCTGCTATGTTTTATTTCTTCCCTCTCTCTCTGTCTTTGTAGCCCATTGCTGTTGTTGTGTTTTTGGTTTTGTTTTTTTTTTTCCACTTGTTTCTTCGTTTGTCTCTGTCTGCCTCCCAGTGCCTGATCTTTAATTCCTCCTTCCCTGTTGGGCCGCTGTTCCTTTTTTCCATTCTACGTTGTGTTCTCTTTGGTCTCCTGTTCTTATTCATCGGTTCCCTCCTCGCCGCCCTGTGGCTTGTCCCCATTTTAGTGTTGCCTCTCTCTCCCTCTCTCTGGCTTCTTGCCCCTGTTTTTAAAATTCCTCCCTCTCTTCTCTCTTCCCTGTTGGCCGTGTGATCGTCAGCCTTTCTCCACCTCTTTCTGCCCAGCTCTCTGTGTCTATCCATTAATTCTTCCCTCTCTGCCCTGTAGCCTGTAGCTTTTGTCCTTTCTCCATCTTACTGTCTCTGGCTTCCCCGTGACCCTGTTTTAGAATTGTTTCTCTCTTCTTTCTGTACGCATTGCGATTCCTTTTGCTCCCCATCTCCCTTTGTTTTGGGTGTTGTTTTGTTGTTGTTTTTCTGGCTCCCTGTCCCTAATTCTTAATTCTCTGCCTTCTCGTGCTCTGTACCACGTAGCCCCATGGTTTGTTTTGTGGTGTTCCCTCCCGGTTCCCTCCCAGTTCCCTGCCAGTGCATCCCGGTTCCCTCCCGGTTCCCTCCCGGTTCCCTGCCAGTGCATCCCGGTTCCCTGCCAGTGCATCCCGGTTCCCTCCCGGTTCATCCCAGTTCCCTCCTGGTTCCCTCCCACTTCTTTCCCAGTGCCTCCCAGTACATCCCGGTTCCCTCCCGGTACATCCCGGTTCCCTCCCACTTCTTTCCCAGTGCCTCCCGGTACATCCCGGGTCCCTCCCAGTACATCCCGGGTCCCTCCCGGTACATCCCGGGTCCCTCCCGGTTCCCTCCCACTTCTTTCCCAGGTCCCTCCCACTTCTTTCCCATGTCCCTCCCGGTACATCCCAGGTCCCTCCCGGTACATCGCGGTTCCCTCCCAGTACATCCCAGTTCCCTCCCGGTTCCCTCCCACTTCTTTCCCAGGTCCCCTCCTGGTACATCCCAGGTCCCCTCCTGGTACATCCCAGGTCCCCTCCCAGTACATCCTGGTTCCCACCCACTTCTTTCCCAGTGCCTCCCGGTACATCCCGGGTCCCTCCCGGTACCGGGAGGGACCACAATGTGCTGGGATGTCCTGGGATACTGTGAAGGAACTAGGATGTACAGGCTTGTACTGGGTTGTACTGGGTGGAACTGGGATGGAATTGGGATGTATGGGCATCTACTGGGTTGTACTGGGAGGGAAATGGGATGTACTGGGATGTACTGGGAGGAAACTGGGATGTACTGTGAGGGAACTGGGAGGGAACTGGGATGTACTGGGAGGGAACTGGGAGGGAACTGGAATGTACTGGGAGGGAATTGGGACGTACTGGGAGGGAACTGGGACGTTCTGTGAGGGTACTGGGATGTACTAGGAGGGAACTGTGAGGGAACTGGGATCTACTGTGAGGGAACTGGGATGTACTGTGAGGGAATTGGGATGTACTGGGATGTACTGGGAGGGTACTGGGATGTACTAGGGGGGAACTGGGATGTACTGGGAGGGAACTGGGAGGGAACTGGGATGTATTGTGAGGAAACTGGGATGTACTGGATGGAACTGGGAGGGAACTGGGATGTACTGGGAGGGAACTGGGAGAGAACTGGGATGTATTGGGAGGCACTGGGAAAGAAGTGGGAGTGAACCGGGAAGGCACTGGGATGTACTGGAATGTACTGGGATGTACTGGGAAGGAACTGGAAGGTACTGGGATGTACTGGGAGGGAACTGGGATTTACTGGGATGTACTGGGAGGAAACTGGGATATACTGGGAGGCACTGGGAGGGAAGTGGGAGTGAACTGGGACATCCCAGTTCCCTCCCAGTACATCCCAGTATGTCCCAGTTCCCTCCCAGTTCCCTCCGAGTACATCCCAGTATGTCCCAGTTCACTCCCAGTTCACTCCCAGTTCACTCCCAGTTCCGTTCCAGCACATCCCAATACATCCCAGTTCCCCCCCAGTACATCCCAGTTCCCAGCACATCCCAGTCCATTCCAGTTCCCTCCCAGTACGCCCCAGTAAATCCCTCCTAGTACGTCCCAGTACATCCCAGTACCCTCACAGAACGTCCCAGTTCCCTCCCAGTACATCCCAGTACATCCCAGTTCCCTCCCAATACATCCCAGTTCCCCCCCAGTACATCCCAGTTCCCTACCAGTTCCCCCCCAGTACATCCCAGTTTCCTCACAGTACATCCCAGTTCCCTCCCAGTTACCTCCCAGTACATCCCAGTTCCCTCCTAGTACATCCCAGTACATCACAATTCCCTCCCAGTACTGGGAGGGACCTGGGATGTACTGGGAGGCACTACAATGTGCGGGGATGCCCTGGGATGTACTGTGGAGGAACTAGGATGTACAGGCTTGTACTGGGTTGTACTGGGTGGAACCGGGAGGGAATTGGGATGTACCGGCATCTACTGGGTTGTACTGGGAGGGAACTGGGAGGGAACTGGGATGTACTGTGAGGAAACCGGGATGTACTAGGATGTATTGGAACGGAACTGGGATGTACTGGGAGTGAACTGGAACATACGGGAATGTACTGGGAGGGAACTGGGGCGTACTGGGAGGGTACTGGGGTGTACTGGGACATCCTGGGAGGGAACTGGGACGTCCTGTGACGAAACTGGGACGTACTGGGAGGGAACTGGTACATACTGGAATGTACTGGGATGTACTGGGAGGAAACTAGGATGTACTGGGAGGAAACTAGGATGTACTGGAACGGAACTGGGAGTGAACTGGGTATGAACTGGGAGGGAACTGGGGTGTACTGGAATGTACTGGGAGGGAACTGGGGTGTACTGGGATGTACTGGGAGGGAATTGGGATGTACTGGGATGTACTGGGAGGGAACTGGAATGGACTGGAAGGGAACTGTGACATACTGGGAGGGAATTAGGATGTACTGGGATGTACTGGAACGGAACTGGGAGTGAACAGGGTGTGAACTGGGACTTACTGGAATGTACTGAGAGGGAATTGGGATGTACTGGGATGTACTGGGAGGGAACTGGGATGTACTGGGAGGGAACTGGGACGTACTGTGAGGACACTGGGATGTACTGGTATGTACTGGGAGGGAAGTGTTATGTACTGAGGGGAACTGGGACATACTGGGATGTGCTGGGAGGGAACTGTGAAGTACTGGGATGTACTGGGATGGAACTGGGATGTACTGGGATGGAACTGGGAGGGAACTGGGATGTACTGGGATGGAACTGGGAGGGAACTGGGATGTAGTAGGATGTACTGGGTGGGAACTGGGATGTACCAGGAGGTACTGGGACGTACTGGGAGGGAACTGGGATGTACTGGGATGTACTGGGAGGTAACTGTTATGTACTGGGAGGGAACTGGGATGTACTGGGAGGGAACTGTTATGTACCAAGGGGAAACTGGGACGTACTGGGATGTAGTGGGAGGGAACTGTGAAGTACTGGGATGTACTTAGAGGGAACTGGGAGGCAACTGGCATGTACTGGGATATACTGGAATGGAACTGGGAGGGAACTGTGTGTGAACTTGCAGGGAACTGGGATGGACTGGGATGTACTGGGACGGACTGGGAGGGAACTGGGACGGACTGGGAGGGATCTGGGATGTACTGGGCTATGGTGGTAGGGAACTGGGATGTACTGGGAGGAAACTGGAATGTCCCAGTTGACACCCACTTCCCTCCCAGTGCCTCCCAGTATATCCCAGTTTCCTCCCAGTATATCCCAGTTTCCTCCCAGTACATCCCAGTAAATCCCAGTTTGCTCCCAGTACATCCCAGTACATCGCAGTACATTCCAGTTCCGTTCCTGTACATCCCAATACATCCCCGTTCCATGCCAGTACATCCCAGTTCCCTACCAGTTCATCCCCATACATCCCAATTCCCTCCCGGTTCACTACCACTTCTTTCCCAGTGCCTCCCAATACATCCCAGTTCCGTCCCATTACATCCCAGTACATCCCAGGTCCCTCCCAGTACATCCCAGGTCCCTCCCAGTACTGGGAGGGAACTGGGATGTACTGGGAGGCACTACAATGTGCGGGGATGCCCTGGGATGTACTGTGGAGGAACTAGGATGTACAGGCTTGTACTGGGTTGTACCGGGTGGAACTGGCAGGGATTTGGGATGTACCAGGATCTACTGGGATGTACTGGGATGTACTGGGAGGTAACTGTTATGTACTGGGAAGGAACTGGTAGGGAACTGGGATGTACTGGTAGGGAACTGGGATGTACTGGGAGGGAACTGGGACGTACTGTGAGGACACTGGGATGTACTGGTATGTACTGGGAGGGAAGTGTTATGTACTGAGGGGAACTGGTGCGTACTGGGATGTACTGGGATGGAACTGTGAAGTACGGGGATGTGCTGGGAGTGAACTGGGAGGGAACTGGTATGTAGTAGGATGTACTGGGTGGGAACTGGGATGTACCAGGATGTACTGGGATGTACTGGGAGGGAACTGGTATGTACTGGGAGGGAACTGGGATGTAGTGGGAGGGAACTGGGAGGGAACTGGGATGTACTGGGAGGGAACTGGGATGTACTGGGACATACTGGCAGGGAACTGGGATGTACTGGGAGGGGATTGGGATGTACTGGGAGGAAACTTGGATGTATTGGGAGGGAAGTGTTATGTACCAAGGGGGAACTGGGACGTACTGGGATGTAGTGGGAGTGAACTGTGAAGTACTGGGATGTACTTAGAGGAAACTGGGAGGCAACTGGCATGTACTGGGATGTACTGGAATGGAACTGGGAGTGAACTGTGTGTGAACTGGGAGGGAACTGGGATGTACTGTGAGGGAACTGGCATGTACTGGGAGGGAACTGGAATGTCCCAGTTGACACCCACTTCCCTCCCAGTTTCCTCCCAGTATATCCCAGTTTCCTCCCAGTATATCCCAGTTTCCTCCCAGTACATCCCAGTAAATCCCAGCTTGCTGCCAGTACATCCCAATACATCGCTGTACATTCCAGTTCCGTTCCTGTACATCCCAATACATCCCCGTTCCATTCCAGTACATCCCAGTTTCCTACCAGTTCATCCCCTTACATCCCAATTCCCTCCCGGTTCACTACCACTTCTTTCCCAGTGCCTCCCAATACATCCCAGTTCCGTCCCATTACATCCCAGTACATCCCAGTTCCCTCCCAGTACATCCCAGTTCCCTCCCAGTACTGGGAGGGACCTGGGATGTACTGGGAAGCACTACAATGTGCGGGGATGCCCTGGGATGTACCGTGGAGGAACTAGGATGTACAGGCTTGTACTGGGTTGTACCGGGTGGAACTGGCAGGGATTTGGGATGTACCAGGATCTACTAGGATGTACTGGGATGTACTGGGAGGTAACTGTTGTGTACTGGGAGTGAACTGGTAGGGAACTGGGATGTACTGGAAGGCACTACAATGTGCGGGGATGCCCTGGGATGTACTGTGGAGGAACTAGGATGTACAGGCTTGTACTGGGTTGTACCGGGTGGAACTGGCAGGGATTTGAAATGTCCTAGGATCTACTAGGATGTACTGGGATGTACTGGGAGGTAACTGTTGTGTACTGGGAGTGAACTGGGAGGGAACTGTGAAGTACTGGGATGTACTTAGAGGGAACTGGGTTGTACTGGGAGGGAACTGGGATGTACTGGGTGGAAAGTGTTGGGAATTGGGATTTAGTGGGAGGGAACTGGGATGGACTGGGAGGGAACTGGGATGTAGTGGGACATACTGGGAGGGAACTGGGATGTACTGGGGTGTACTGGGAGGGAATTGTTATGTACCGAGGGGGAACTGGGATGTACTGGGAGTGAACTGTGAAGTACTGGGATGTACTTAGAGGGAAGTGGGAGGGAACTTGGATGTAGTGGGAGGGAACTGGGATTTACTTGGAGGAAAGTGGCATGTACTGGGATGTACTGGAATGGAACTGGGAGTGAACTGTGTGTGAACTGTGAGGGAACTGGGATGTACTGGGATGTACTGGGACAGACTGGGAGGGATCTGGGATGTACTGGGAGGGATCTGGGATGTACTGGGCTGCACTGGTAGGGAACTGGGATGTACTGGGAGGAAACTGGAATGTCCCAGTTGACACCCACTTCCCTCCCAGTTTCCTCCCAGTATATCCCAGTTTCCTCCCAGTACATCCCAGTAAATCCCAGTTCGCTCCCAGTACATGCCAATACATCGCACTACATTCCAGTTCCGTTCCTGTACATCCCAATACATCCCCGTTCCATTCCAGTACATCCCAGTTTCCTACCAGTTCATCCCCTTACATCCCAATTCCCTCCCGGTTCACTACCACTTCTTTCCCAGTGCCTCCCAATACATCCCAGTTCCGTCCCATTACATCCCAGTACATCCCAGTTCCCTCCCAGTATGTCCCAGTTCCCTCCCAGTACATCCCAGGTCCCTCCCAGTACTGGGAGGCACTACAATGTGCGGGGATGCCCTGGGATGTACTGTGGAGGAACTAGGATGTACAGGCTTGTACTGGGTTGTACCGGGTGGAACTGGCAGGGATTTGAAATGTCCTAGGATCTACTAGGATGTACTGGGATGTACTGGGAGGTAACTGTTGTGTACTGGGAGTTAACTGGGAGGGAACTGTGAAGTACTGGGATGTACTTAGAGGGAACTGGGTTGTACTGGGAGGGAACTGGGATGTACTGGGTGGAAAGTGTTGGGAATTGGGGTTTAGTGGGAGGGAACTGGGATGGACTGGGAGGGAACTGGGATGTAGTGGGACATACTGGGAGGGAACTGGGATGTACTGGGGTGTACTGGGAGGGAATTGTTATGTACCGAGGGGGAACTGGGATGTACTGGGAGTGAACTGTGAAGTACTGGGATGTACTTAGAGGGAAGTGGGAGGGAACTTGGATGTAGTGGGAGGGAACTGGGATTTACTTGGAGGAAAGTGGCATGTACTGGGATGTACTGGAATGGAACTGGGAGTGAACTGTGTGTGAACTGTGAGGGAACTGGGATGTACTGTGAGGGAACTGGGATGTACTGGGACGTACTGGGACAGACTGGGAGGGATCTGGGCTGCACTGGTAGGGATCTGGGATGTACTGGGCTGCACTGGTAGGGAACTTGGATGTACTGGGAGGAAACTGGAATGTCCCAGTTGACACCCACTTCCCTCCCAGTTTCCTCCCAGTATATCCCAGTTTCCTCCCAGTACATCCCAGTAAATCCCAGTTTGCTCCCAGTACATCCCAGTACATCGCAGTACATTCCAGTTCCGTTCCTGTACATCCCAATACATCCCCGTTCCATGCCAGTACATCCCAGTTCCCTGCCAGTTCATCCCCGTACATCCCAATTCCCTCCCGGTTCACTACCACTTCTTTCCCAGTGCCTCCCAATACATCCCAGATCCGTCCCATTACATCCCAGTACATCCCAGTTCCCTCCCAGTACATCCCAGTTCCCTCCCAGTACATCCCAGGTCCCTCCCAGTACTGGGAGGGAACTGGGATGTACTGGGAGGCACTACAATGTGCGGGGATGCCCTGGGATGTACTGTGGAGGAACTAGGATGTACAGGCTTGTACTGGGTTGTACCGGGTGGAACTGGCAGGGATTTGGGATGTACCAGGATGTACTGGGATGTACTGGGATGTACTGGGAGGTAACTGTTACGTACTGGGAAGGAACAGGGAGGGAACTGGGACGTACTGGTAGGGAACTGGGATGTACTGGGAGGGAACTGGGACGTACTGTGAGGACACTGGGATGTACTGTTATGTACTGGGAGGGAAGTGTTATGTACTGAGGGGAACTGGTGCGTACTGGGATGTACTGGGATGGAACTGTGAAGTACGGGGATGTGCTGGGAGTGAACTGGGAGGGAACTGGTATGTAGTAGGATGTACTGGGTGGGAACTGGGATGTACTGGGATGTACTGGGAGGGAACTGGTATGTACTGGGAGGGAACTGGTATGTACTGGGAGGGAACTGGGATGTACTGGGACATACTGGCAGGGAACTGGGATGTACTGGGAGGGGATTGGGACGGACTGGGAGGGAACTGGGATGTACTGGGCTGCACTGGTAGGGAACTGGGATGTACTGGGCGGAAACTGGAATGTCCCAGTTGACACCCACTTCCCTCCCAATGCCTCCCAGTATATCCCAGTTTCCTCCCAGTATATCCCAGTTTCCTCCCAGTACATCCCAGTAAATCCAGGCTCGCTGCCAGTACATGCCAATACATCGCTGTACATTCCAGTTCCGTTACTGTACATCCCAATACATCCCCGTTCCATGCCAGTACATCCCAGTTTCCTACCAGTTCATCCCCGTACATCCCAATTCCCTCCCGGTTCGCTACCACTTCTTTCCCAGTGCCTCCCAATACATCCCAGTTCCGTCCCATTACATCCCAGTACATCCCAGTTCCCTCCCAGTACATCCCAGTTCCCTCCCAGTACTGGGAGGGACCTGGGATGTACTGGGAGGCACTACAATGTGCGGGGATGCCCTGGGATGTACTGTGGAGGAACTAGGATGTACAGGCTTGTACTGGGTTGTACCGGGTGGAACTGGCAGGGATTTGGGATGTACCAGGATCTACTAGGATGTACTGGGATGTACTGGGAGGTAACTGTTGTGTACTGGGAGTGAACTGGTAGGGAACTGGGATGTACTGGAAGGCACTACAATGTGCGGGGATGCCCTGGGATGTACTGTGGAGGAACTAGGATGTACAGGCTTGTACTGGGTTGTACCGGGTGGAACTGGCAGGGATTTGAAATGTCCTAGGATCTACTAGGATGTACTGGGATGTACTGGGAGGTAACTGTTGTGTACTGGGAGTGAACTGGGAGGGAACTGTGAAGTACTGGGATGTACTTAGAGGGAACTGGGTTGTACTGGGAGGGAACTGGGATGTACTGGGTGGAAAGTGTTGGGAATTGGGATTTAGTGGGAGGGAACTGGGATGGACTGGGAGGGAACTGGGATGTAGTGGGACATACTGGGAGGGAACTGGGATGTACTGGGGTGTACTGGGAGGGAATTGTTATGTACCGAGGGGGAACTGGGATGTACTGGGAGTGAACTGTGAAGTACTGGGATGTACTTAGAGGGAAGTGGGAGGGAACTTGGATGTAGTGGGAGGGAACTGGGATTTACTTGGAGGAAAGTGGCATGTACTGGGATGTACTGGAATGGAACTGGGAATGAACTGTGTGTGAACTGTGAGGGAACTGGGATGTACTGTGAGGGAACTGGGATGTACTGGGACGTACTGGGACAGACTGGGAGGGATCTGGGATGTACTGGGAGGGATCTGGGATGTACTGGGAGGCACTACAATGTGCGGGGATGCCCAGGGATGTACTGTGGATGAACTAGGATGTACAGGCTTGTACTGGGTTGTACCGGGTGGAACTGGCAGGGATTTGGGATGTACCAGGATCTACTGGGATGTACTGGGAGGTAACTGTTATGTACTGGGAAGGAACAGGGAGGGAACTGGGATGTACTGGGAGGCACTACAATGTGCGGGGATGCCCTGGGATGTACTGTGGAGGAACTAGGATGTACAGGCTTGTACTGGGTTGTACCGGGTGGAACTGGCAGGGATTTGGGATGTACCAGGATGTACTGGGATGTACTGGGATGTACTGGGAGGTAACTGTTATGTACTGGGAGTGAAGTGGGAGGGAACTGGGATGTACTGGTAGGGAACTGGGATGTACTGGGAGGGAACTGGGACGTACTGTGAGGACACTGGGATGTACTGTTATGTACTGGGAGGGAAGTGTTATGTACTGAGGGGAACTGGTGCATACTGGGATGTACTGGGATGGAACTGTGAAGTACGGGGATGTTCTGGGAGTGAACTGGGAGGGAACTGGTATGTAGTAGGATGTACTGGGTGGGAACTGGGATGTACCAGGATGTACTGGGATGTACTGGGAGGGAACTGGTATGTACTGGGAGGGAACTGGGATGTAGTGGGAGGGAACTGGGAGGGAACTGGGATGTACTGGGAGGGAACTGGGATGTACTGGGAGGGAACTGGGATGTACTGGGACATACTGGGAGGGAACTGGGATGTACTGGGAGGGGATTGGGATGTACTGGGAGGGAACTTGGATGTATTGGGAGGGAAGTGTTATGTACCAAGGGGGAACTGGGACGTACTGGGATGTAGTGGGAGTGAACTGTGAAGTACTGGGATGTACTTAGAGGGAACTGGGATGTACTGGGAGGGAACTGTGAAGTACTGGGATGTACTTAGAGGAAACTGGGAGGCAACAGGCATGTACTGGGATGTACTGGAATGGAACTGGGAGTGAACTGTGTGTGAACTGGGAGGGAACTGGGATGTACTGTGAGGGAACTGGGAGGGACTGGGAGGGACTGGGAGGGACTGGGAGGGATCTGGGATGTACTGGGCTGCACTGGTAGGGAACTGGGATGTACTGGGAGGAAACTGGAATGTCCCAGTTGACACCCACTTCCCTCCCAGTTTCCTCCCAGTATATCCCAGTTTCCTCCCAGTATATCCCAGTTTCCTCCCAGTACATCCCAGTAAATCCCAGTTCGCTCCCAGTACATGCCAATACATCGCACTACATTCCAGTTCCGTTCCTGTACATCCCAATACATCCCCGTTCCATTCCAGTACATCCCAGCTTCCTACCAGTTCATCCCCTTACATCCCAATTCCCTCCCGGTTCACTACCACTTCTTTCCCAGTGCCTCCCAATACATCCCAGATCCGTCCCATTACATCCCAGTACATCCCAGTTCCCTCCCAGTACATCCCAGTTCCCTCCCAGTACTGGGAGGGACCTGGGATGTACTGGGAGGCACTACAATGTGCGGGGATGCCCTGGGATGTACCGTGGAGGAACTAGGATGTACAGGCTTGTACTGGGTTGTACCGGGTGGAACTGGCAGGGATTTGGGATGTACCAGGATCTACTAGGATGTACTGGGATGTACTGGGAGGTAACTGTTGTGTATTGGGAGTGAACTGGTAGGGAACTGGGATGTACTGGAAGGCACTACAATGTGCGGGGATGCCCTGGGATGTACTGTGGAGGAACTAGGATGTACAGGCTTGTACTGGGTTGTACCGGGTGGAACTGGCAGGGATTTGAAATGTCCTAGGATCTACTAGGATGTACTGGGATGTACTGGGAGGTAACTGTTGTGTACTGGGAGTGAACTGGGAGGGAACTGTGAAGTACTGGGATGTACTTAGAGGGAACTGGGTTGTACTGGGAGGGAACTGGGATGTACTGGGTGGAAAGTGTTGGGAATTGGGGTTTAGTGGGAGGGAACTGGGATGGACTGGGAGGGAACTGGGATGTAGTGGGACATACTGGGAGGGAACTGGGATGTACTGGGGTGTACTGGGAGGGAATTGTTATGTACCGAGGGGGAACTGGGATGTACTGGGAGTGAACTGTGAAGTACTGGGATGTACTTAGAGGGAAGTGGGAGGGAACTTGGATGTAGTGGGAGGGAACTGGGATTTACTTGGAGGAAAGTGGCATGTACTGGGATGTACTGGAATGGAACTGGGAGTGAACTGTGTGTGAACTGTGAGGGAACTGGGATGTACTGTGAGGGAACTGGGATGTACTGGGATGTACTGGGACAGACTGGGAGGGATCTGGGATGTACTGGGAGGGATCTGGGATGTACTGGGCTGCACTGGTAGGGAACTGGGATGTACTGGGAGGAAACTGGAATGTCCCAGTTGACACCCACTTCCCTCCCAGTGCCTCCCAGTATATCCCAGTTTCCTCCCAGTACATCCCAGTAAATCCCAGTTTGCTCCCAGTACATCCCAGTACATCGCAGTACATTCCAGTTCCGTTCCTGTACATCCCAATACATCCCCGTTCCATGCCAGTACATCCCAGTTCCCTGCCAGTTCATCCCCGTACATCCCAATTCCCACCCGGTTCACTACCACTTCTTTCCCAGTGCCTCCCAATACATCCCAGATCCGTCCCATTACATCCCAGTACATCCCAGTTCCCTCCCAGTACATCCCAGTTCCCTCCCAGTACATCCCAGGTCCCTCCCAGGACTGGGAGGGACCTGGGATGTACTGGGAGGCACTACAATGTGCGGGGATGCCCTGGGATGTACTGTGGAGGAACTAGGATGTACAGGCTTGTACTGGGTTGTACCGGGTGGAACTAGCAGGGATTTGGGATGTACCAGGATGTACTGGGATGTACTGGGATGTACTGGGAGGTAACTGTTATGTACTGGGAGTGAAGTGGGAGGGAACTGGGACGTACTGGTAGGGAACTGGGATGTACTGGGAGGGAACTGGGACGTACTGTGAGGACACTGGGATGTACTGTTATGTACTGGGAGGGAAGTGTTATGTACAGAGGGGAACTGGTGCGTACTGGGATGTACTGGGATGGAACTGTGAAGTACTGGGATGTACTGGGAGTGAACTGGGAGGGAACTGGTATGTAGTAGGATGTACTGGGTGGGAACTGGGATGTACCAGGATGTACTGGGATGTATTGGGAGGGAACTGGTATGTACTGGGAGGGAACTGGTATGTACTGGGAGGGAACTGGGAGGGAACTGGTATGTCCTGGGAGGGAACTGGGATGTACTGGGAGGGAACTGGGATGTACTGGGACATACTGGGAGGGAACTGGGATGTAATGGGAGGGGATTGGGATGTACTGGGAGGAAACTTGGATGTATTGGGAGGGAAGTGTTATGTACCAAGGGGGAACAGGGACGTACTGGGATGTAGCGGGAGTGAACTGTGAAGTACTGGGATGTACTTAGAGGAAACTGGGAGGCAACTGGCATGTACTGGGATGTACTGGAATGGAACTGGGACTGAACTGTGTGTGAACTGGGAGGGAACTGGGATGTACTGTGAGGGAACTGAGATGTACTGGGATGTACTGGGAGGGACTGGGAGGGATCTGGGATGTACTGGGAGGCACTACAATGTGCGGGGATGCCCTGGGATGTACTGTGGAGGAACTAGGATGTACAGGCTTGTACTGGGTTGTACCAGGTGGAACTAGCAGGAATTTGGGATGTACCAGGATGTACTGGGATGTACTGGGATGTACTGGGAGGTAACTGTTACGTACTGGGAAGGAACAGGGAGGGAACTGGGATGTACTTAGAGGGAACTGGGATGTACTGGGAGGGAACTGGGAAGTACTGTGAAGACACTGGAATGTACTGGTATGTACTGGGACGGAAGTGTTATGTACTGAGGGGAACTGGGACGTACTGGGATGTACTTAGAGGGAACTGTGAAGTACTGGGAAGTACTGGGAGTGAACTGGGAGGGAACTGGTATGTAGTAGGATGTACTGGGTGGGAACTGGGATGTACTGGGATGGAACTGGGATGTACTGGGAGGTAACTGTCGTGTACTGTGAAGGAATTGCGAGGGAACTGGGAGGTACTGGGAGTGAACTGGGAGTGAACTGGGAGGGAACTGGGAGGGAACTGGTATGTAGTAGGATGTACTGGGAGGGAACTGGTATGTACTGGGATGTACTGGAGGGAACTCGGACGGACTGGGAGGGAACTGGGACGTACTGGGAGGGAACTGGGATGTACTGGGATCTACTGGGATGGAACTCGGATGTACTGGGATGGAACTGGGATGTACTGGGAGGTAACTGTTGTGTACTGGGAAGGAATTGGGAGGGAACTGGTATGTAGTAGGATGTACTGGGAGGGAACTGGTATGTACTGGGATGTACTGGACGGAACTCGGACGGACTGGGAGGGAACAGGGACGTACTGGGAGGGAACTGGGATGTACTGGGATGTACTGGGATGGAACTCGGATGTACTGGGATGGAACTGGGATGTACTGGGAGGTAACTGTTGTGTACTGGGAAGGAATTGGGAGGGAACTGGGAGGTACTGGGAGGGAACTGGGAGTGAACTGGGAGGGAACTGGTATGTATAGGATGTACTGAGAGGGAACTGGGATGTACTGGGAGGCACTACAATGTGCGGGGATGCCCTGGGATGTACTGTGGAGGAACTAGGATGTACAGGCTTGTACTGGGTTGTACCGGGTGGAACTGGCAGGGATTTGGGATGTACCAGGATCTACTGGGATGTACTGGGATGTACTGGGAGGTAACTGTTGTGTACTGGGAGTGAACTGGTAGGGAACTGGGATGTACTGGGAGGGAACTGGGATGTACTATGAGGACACCGGGATGTACCGGTATGTACTAGGAGGGAAGTGTTATGTACTGAGGGGAACTGGGATGTACTGGCATGTACTGGGAGGGAACTGGGATTTACTGAGATGGAACTGGGAGGGAACTGGTATGTAGTAGGATGTACTGGGAGGGAACTGGGATGTACCAGGATGTACTGGGATGTACTGGGAGGGAACTGGGATGTACTGGGAGGGAACTGGGATGTACTGGGACATACTGGGAGGGAACTGGTATGTACTGGGAGGGAACTGGGATGTACTGGGACATACTGGCAGGGAACTGGGATGTACTGGGAGGGAACTTGGATGTATTGGGAGGGAAGTGTTATGTACCAAGGGGGAACTGGGACGTACTGGGATGTAGTGGGAGTGAACTGTGAAGTACTGGGATGTACTTAGAGGGAACTGGGATGTACTGGGAGGGAACTGGGATGTACTGGGATGTAGTTAGAGGAAACTGGGAGGCAACTGGCATGTACTGGGATGTACTGGAATGGAACTGGGAGTGAACTGTGTGTGAACTGTGAGGGAACTGGGATGTACTGGGACGGACTGGGACGGACTGTGAGGGAACTGGGACGGACTGGAAGGGAAATGGGATGTACTGGGCTGCATTGGTAGGGAACTGGGATATACTGGGAGGAAACTGGAATGTCCCAGTTGACACCCACTTCCCTCCCAGTGCCTCCCAGTATATTCCAGTTTCCACCCAGTATATCCCAGTTTCCTCCCAGTACATCCCAGTAAATCCCAGTTCGCTCCCAGTACATCCCAGTACATCGCAGTACATTCCAGTTCCGTTCCTGTACATCCCAATACATCCCCGTTCCATGCCAGTACATCCCAGTTTCCTACCAGTTCATCCCCGTACATCCCAATTCCCTCCCGGTTCACTACCACTTCTTTCCCAGTGCCTCCCAATACATCCCAGTTCCGTCCCATTACATCCCAGTACATCCCAGTTCCCTCCCAGTACATCCCAGCTCTCTCCCAGTACTGGGATGGAACTGGGATGTACTGGGAGGTAACTGTTGTGTACTGGGAGTGAACTGGGACGGAACTGGGACGTACTGTGAGGACACTGGGATGTACTGCTATGTACTGGGAGGGAAGTGTTACGTACTGAGGGCAACTGGGACGTACTGGGATGTGCCGGGAGGGAACTGTGAAGTACTGGGATGTACTTAGAGGGAACTGGGATGTACTGGGAGGGAACTGGGAGGGAACTGGGAGGGAACTGTGAAGTACTGGGATATACTTAGAGGGAACTGGGATGTAGAGGGAGGGACCTGGGATGTACTGGGAGGCACTACAATGTGCGGAGATGCCCTGGGATGTACTGTGGAGCAACTAGGGTATACAGGCTTGTACTGGGTTGTACCGGGTGGAACTGGCAGGGATTTGGGATGTACCAGGATGTACTGGGATGTACTGGGATGTACTGGGAGGTAACTGTTATGTACTGGGAGTGAAGTGGGAGGGAACTGGGATGTACTGGTAGGGAACTGGGATGTACTGGGAGGGAACTGGGACGTAGTGTGAGGACACTGGGATGTACTGTTATGTACTGGGAGGGAAGTGTTATGTACTGAGGGGAACTGGGACGTACTGGGATGTGCTGGGAGGGAACTGTGAAGTACTGGGATGTACTTAGAGGGAACTGGGATATACTGGGAGGGAACTGTGAAGTACTGGGATGTACTGGGATGGAACTGGGATGGAACTGGGATGGAACTGGCAGGGAACTGGTATTTAGTAGGATGTACTGGGTGGGAACTGGGATGTACTGGGATGGAACTGGGATGTCCTGGGAGGGAACTGGGATGTAGTGGGAGGTAACTGGGAGGGAACTGGGATGTACTGTGAGGGAACTGGGATGTACTGGGACATACTGGCAGGGAACTGGGATGTACTGAGAGGGAATCGGGATGTAATGGGAGGGAACTGGGATGTATTGGGAGGGAAGTGTTATGTACCAAGGGGGAACTGGGACGTACTGGGATGTAGTGGGAGTGAACTGTGAAGTACTGGGATGTACTTAGAGGGAACTGGGATGTACTGGGAGGGAACTGTGAAGTACTGGGATGTACTTAGAGGAAACTGGGAGGCAACTGGCATGTACTGGGATGTACTGGAATGGAACTGGGAGTGAACTGTGTGTGAACTGTGAGGGAACTGGGATGTACTGGGACGGACTGGGACGGACTGGGAGGGAACTGGGACGGACTGGGAGGGATCTGGGATCTACTGGGCTGCACTGGTAGGGAACTGGGATGTACTGGGAGGGAACTGGGATGTACTGGGCGTCGCTGGGAGGGAGCTGGGATGTACTGGGATCCATACTGTGTGGCATGTTGGTCATTACTGGGATGCACTGGTCTATACGCGCGGGCTGATATCTGACCCCTCTGGCCCCACCCACCTTTGCGACAGGCCCCGCCCCCTGGCGAGGGCCTGGTGGGGTGGGGCCGTGCTCGTGTGCTCCCCAGCATCCCCAGTTAGCAACAGGTCCCACCCCCTGGTGACAGCCTGGGGGTGTTGCTGGTGCTGCCTGGCCCCACCCTCCATAGCAACAGGCCCTGCCCTTGGTGATGGCTCCAGGGGCATTGCCAGCGTCCCTTTGGACACACCCCCTTAGTGACAGGCCCCACCCCCCGGCAACGGCCCGGGGGGCGGTGCCGGCTCTCTCCCCTTAGCGACAGGCCCCACCACCCGGCAACGGCCCGTGGGGCGGTGCCGGCTCTCTCCCCTTAGCGACAGGCCCCGCCCCCCGGCAACAGCCCGAGCCTGTGTTTGCTCCGCTCGGGGGGCTCGGTTTGGGTGTTTTCTCTCCCCCCTCCCTCCCGTGCCGGGAACTCCAGGCGGCTCTCGTACGGCTCCCGGGGCCTTCACCCCCCGGGGGGCTCGGCCCGCCCCTTTCGCGGGGCGCTGTGGGAAGGGCGGGGGCGGGGCCCGGGGGTGGAAGAGCCCCGGCTCTGGCCCTGGGCTTCTCTGCCGTCGGTGCTCCCGTGTTCCCTCGGGCGGTCGCAGCTTTGGGGCTGTCTCAGCCCCCCGGGCAGGCGTGCTCTGGCGTTTAGAGAAGCGGAGGCGTTGCCTGAGGTAAGGATTCCAGAGCTTGGCACTCTTTGGCGGCATCTGTACTAGAAAGGTCCCTTGTGGCCTGCTTTGCTTTTTTTCTCCCAGGATGCTGTTTTGGGCGCTGAGGGGGCGGTGAGACGGGTTAGTGGTATGGTGTTCTGTTTGGGGTTTGGTTTTTGCTTTGCTGTTTTTTTTCCCCTCGTGAGATCATTTTATTGTGCTGCTGCAATTCCTGTCTTTACTGAACCCGGAACCTTGGGGGTTTTCACTAGTTGTGCCGTTCACTGTTTCAGGTGTTGCCTTGGCCTCTCAACAGCCGTGGCACAACCTGCAGCGATGCTGCCTCTCCAGGCCCCCGCAGGCCCCGCTTTCTTGTCCAGCCAGGCGGGAAAGCGTGGTTGTTGCAGAAACAGCTACGCCCTGCGACTCCTCCTCAGGTTGTTGGCTCGGCCCCAACAGCGTACAGGCTGCTGAGGTCACCGCCTCCGCGCGGGACGCAGGCGGCCCGGAGAGCTTTACCCCGCGCCATTTCCGTCCCCTCTGGGCAGCAGCGGAGCTGCCGCCGCTTCAGGCGGCCGCTTTCTCGAGGGCGAGGAGCTGGGATGACAACGGGCCGCTGCAGACTCTGGTCAGGGTAAGAGGCTGTTCCCTGGGGAGCCGGCGCAGGGGGAGCGGAGGTACGCACGGGCACTTGTCGGTGCCCCTGGCCGGTAAAGGGAAGGTTAAATTGTTAGAGTGCAAATAAATACATATTATTTAGGGAGGAGTCGTGACTAAATTTAATCACACCTATTACTGAACAAACCAGGCAGTCATTATTCCTAATCTGTAGTTAAAAAAAATAAAGGCAGTCCTTTTTTATGCCATAAATAGAGTTGCGAGTCATTAATAGCTCAATCTAAATACAGCCGTTACTAAATCAACTGCAGGCATTAATGACTCCTGATCAGAAACAAAATAAGGAAATTTTCGAATCTAGAATGAAAATCGACCCGGAAAGCTAAATTGGGAGCGGGTAGTACTGAAATTGTAACAGGGCTGTTAGAAAGTTCAGAGGCAGCGACAGCTCCTGCTTCCAACCCAAGCAGTAAACGAAGCTTTAGGTTCTTAAATGAAGAGAAATAAAGGTGAGCTGTTAAACAGTGGCTGGGGTCAAGCGTAGCTATTAAGAAAATTTGCAGGTACGGGTGATTCCTGAGCAGAACTAACAATTCCAGAAGATTTAGATTTAAAAACTACAGAGCTAATGGAGTGCCACAACCGCCCGGATGTAACTGCAGCCGCTTTGGGGGAATGCCCCAGCCCCCCCAGCCACCGCTATTAATTACTGCCAAGGAGAGCGAAAGTGAAAGTAGAAGCAGTGCAGGTGAAATGTGAGCAGTACACTTTTTCCTAAGTCATCTCTTCGTGTCAGGAGAGGAAAGAAAATGGAAAGAAGATGTTTGCAGGGGGTCTGTGCTGGGTTACCTGCGCGTCTCTTCCATGCGTCCTTGAGGAGACATTTAGCTCCTGTTGGGCGCTCGCAGGTGGAGACAGGGCGAGCTGGAGGCAGGATCGGTGCCGGCACTGATAAAGGGATGGGCAACGAGCGGAGAGAAGAGGGGGCAAGGGCTGAAAAAGGGTCACCGGTTCTGCAGGGAAGGCAGCGGGATTTGACTCGGCAACCGCTCTGACGAGTGCAGGGTCATTCGCTGCGATGAAGTCAGGGTCTGCGGCTGGCCCGGAGAGGCAGCAGAAATCCCAAACTCTTTGCAGGGGTACCGGCCAGATTAGGGCAACACCTGAACAGTAAAACCATTTAGGGGAAGCAGAGCTGGGCTGCACCGCGTGGCCAACCTCCCTCTTCTCCGTGAGTCCCAAAGGGGCAGCTCCAAGAATGTGCTGAGAATTCATCCCTTGCGCTAAAAATGAGACGCAAGTAGCACCCACCCGTGAATTTTATTTTCTCTCTCGCTCTGCGGCTCCTGCCTGCTTGTCTCTCCTCAGTGCTCACCTGCACCTGTGCTCGGATGGGGCAGCTGAGGGAAGGTGCTGCCATCTCCCCAGCCCCGGCGGACCGCCCCTCAGCTGTGTCCTCTGTCAGGGAGCGTCGTCATCTCTCCTGCCTCCCAGAGCGTGTCCTGTAGTGGCAGACGCGCGGGCTTTTCCCTGCACGCGCATACGGGAAGGGAAGGGAAGGGAAGGGAAGGGAAGGGAAGGGAAGGGAAGGGAAGGGAAGGGAAGCACAGTGAGAGCTGGGCTTGTCAAAGAGTAATGGGGGTGGTGGGAAGCGTAGCTAGAACCGGAGAGCTACAGCGCAAAAGCGAAGCGGACGGGACACAAAAGTAAAATGGTGCACAGGAATGCTGAGGAGAGAACTCCCGCAGCACACAGGAAATCAGTGTCAGAATCTATTGTCTTCTGACTGCCAAATTAAAAATAATGGCACGCTTTGCAACGCTAAGCTCGCTCTAATCGTCTGAACTGTTTCTTTCCAACCCCCACCGCCCCCAGCACACCGCTCAGCCTCCTCAGCCTGAAATGCCTTGTTTTCCTTCTTTTTTTTTTTTTTATGACAGGGCAACTTCTGTTCCCGAGGTGGTGCCTACGGTACAGCTATCTCTTCGAAGACAGTTTGGTTTAGGTCAGAGAATGTTGAGCCTGGACTGAATCAGCCTCTGTTTCTATTTCTGGAAATCGTCGGTCCTGTGCATCAAGCCCGGAAAAAAGGAAATATGAACCAAAGGACGTGGGGCCTGCAGGGCTAGGAAATTATTTGAGAAGAGGTTCAGTGGGGAAATGGCTCTTTGTCTGTGGGGCGTCCAGGCAAGCAACCCAGCTGCTAGAAAGCGGCGCTGTCCCCAGGATGGCCTCGGCGGTCCCGTTGGAGTCGGGGCAACAAGGACAAGGCAGGGTGAAGCATCTGGCCTGCCGTGTGGAACGTGACTGTACAAAGCACGTGTGATGCACTGCAAGTTTACTTGTTTAAACTGTGAGTTAAAGAAGGTGTGCGGTTGCTTTGTAAACAGCCGACGCTCTAAAGCTACACCCATCTAATTGCTAGCTGTATTAAATCTATCGTATTGCTGTTTCTGCATTAAAAAATAAAAAAGAAAAAAACCAACACACCTATGTAAGCACTTCTAAGTACAACGGAAAACCACTGTTTAACGCATGGCATGTGTGGGTTGTTTTTTTGGGGTGGGAGGGTGGGGTGTATGACAAAAACCTGCGAGAGACACACGCACATATGCACGTCATGTTTAGCGCTCACCTAAACCCAAAAAAGAAAATCCACTCTTTATTTTGCAGCATTAGCATTAGCTTCCAGCGCACAGCCTGAGCGCACACCTCTGCTCTCACCGTCTGCTCCCTCTTCAACCGTGTGTGGCTGTCATCATCAGCTTGCACAGGCTTTGCTCGTGCAAGTTTCCGCGACAGCTTACGAGAAGGCAGGGAAACCAACCCAGCAAGACGCGTAGTGCCTTCCTCTATGGGCTCCGTCCAGCCTTTGTTAAAATGAGCAGAAAAGAAATCTGCTGCTGCCTTTACCCTGACTCGCTCTTACAGAGAGCATCTGACTTGACCCGCAGCAAAGCGATGCCCCAGGCAGCAGCACGTATTGGCGCGGACCGCGGTTTCACCCACCTGTTTTACTGCGCCGGTCCTTTCCCACGGCCGATGCCGCAGATGTGGTGCGCCCCACCCCCAAACCTCTTTACGAGGGTTCCCTGGGCTCTGCAAGTCGCCTGCTGGACGTGTTGCTGATTCAGGCACGGGCAAAGTCAGCTTCTTCGCTGGCCTCGGGCTAGGGCAGCCCCGTACTTGAGGGAAACTCAGAATATCTCCAGCGAGATCTCACCGGGAGGCTGGGACCTCGTCAGTAGGGGAGAAAGCCAAGCGACTGACACTGAAAGGGAGCTCTTTGCTAGGCTGTAGATCGTAAAGTTAACAAAGAAAACAAACCTGCCTTTTTAAAAATGCCCTCTTTTGAGTCTGCCACATTTGATACGGATTTTTTAAATTGCAGGGTATATCTCCTACAGGCCTCATGCAAAGGGAAGTGAGTACCTCTGGCTCTCAGGACAAGGGGGTCCCTCAGGAGCCCAGGTGCTCACGCCAGCCGGCATCTGGCACAGCACAGGGCAGGAGCTTTGGCAGTAGTACGTGAGCTGAGAATGAGAGTTAGGCAGCACTGCGCGCTTCTCCTGTGAGCCGCCGAGGCTCACGCGCTGTACCTTCCACAAATAAAAGGCCAGAAGAGTCAGCATTTCTGCTAGTTCCAGCCTCATCCGTACCCTCGTCGGTGTAGCTGTAAGCAAGCGTCCCGTAGCGACTGGGAGCGTGGCAGCTGGGCTTCCTGCGCTGCCTTAGGTTGTGCCCTTGGAGAGACCCTTCTCCGAGCCCCGTGAGCCCCGGGGTGGGTGGGCTGAGGTGCCGTTCAACGCTGAATAGGCACGAAGGCCTGTAAACAAAATGTATTTATATCGCACCCATACCCGGCAGCCAACCGCCGCTTTATTTACGTATTCTGCACCTCCTGCCGACGCTTTTAAACTTAGCCGATATTGCCGCAGTTTTCACTGACGGGGCAGGGGGCTGCCACGCTGCAGGGGGAGTGTCTGGGTGTCTCCCACGGACACAGACGTCCTCAGCTGGGTAGGGACAGGGTGAGAGCTGGAACAACTCTGCTGACATGTAAGGGCCGTCCCAGGGCAAGGCTCCTGGGTCTGGGGGCTGAAAGGCGAGCCGCGCTGGGTGGTTGGTGTGGGAGTTGTGGAGCAAGTAGGGGGAAAAAAAACCAACAAGAAAAAACCATCCAAATGTTTCACAGCAGGTAGAAAGCTAGGCAGAAAGCAAACTGAATGCTGTAAAGACAAAAGCCGAAAGCCGGCTATGGACTGTACAAAAAGAGTCAGTGCCACGGAAGGAGGTTATTTCTTCAACTGACCATAGGAGGCTTTTTGTGAGAAAACACAACACCTTTCTGCTACGGCGCGGTACCGCAGCAGTAATGGGCCAGAGCGTGCGAGCGCCTTTGGCAGGATCGGTAACAGCCGGGGCACGGCCGAACGGCCAGCCCACCTTCCGCACAAGGAAAACACCATTCCCCTGGAACGCCACGCAGACCCAGGACAGGTAAGGCGGAGGCCGAGCCCAGGCGCCCCCATTGCCAAGGACCACCTTGGCCTTGCAGCGTCTCACGCTTCGGGGTGTTTTGCAGGCCGTGGCTAAGCTCAGGCCCCCTGCTCGTGGCTGCCCCCGGTCGCCCGGCGCCGGTCGGGCCCCAGCCCCCAGCGCGGTGCGGCGCAGGGCAGTGACCCAGCAGGGCGGCCCCCCGGGCCCCAGCCCCCCACCCCACCCCGCCTGCGGCCAGGCCCCGCGGCCGCCGGCCCCTTCCTCCTCTGCCCGCTCCCGTCGCAGACGGCTCGGTATGTGTCACGAGCGGCAGCCGCGTTCAGCAGCTCTCGGAGGGCGCGCGGCTCTGCCCGGCCGTGACCGGGGCCCGCAGGGGTTTCCCGCTCGCCCCGAGAAGGCGCTGGCCCCGAGCCGGGGCGTCCCGCCCCGCCCCGCCCGGCCCTCGGCGCCCTCGCGAGCTGAGCGCGGGCCGGCCAGCAGGGGGCGCTGGCGCTCACCGGCTGGGCGCGGGGGCGGTCCGGCGCGGGGGCGGGGCCGGTGGGGGCCGCTCCTTCCGGCCGCCCTTTAAGGGCCGCCCCGCGGGGCTCGGGCTTCCGGTGGCGCGTGCGCGGCGCGGCGGAGCGGGGGCGGGAGCGGTGCGTGTGGCGGCCGGGTCGCGAGGCGTCCCTGTGCGGTGCCGGGGCCCCTCTGCGGCCCGGCGTGGGAAGCCCGCGGCCGGCGGAGCCTGCTGGGAGCTGGGCGGGGAGCGCCGCGGCGGTCCGGCCGCCGGCAGCCATCCCCTGCGGTGGCCGGCAGCCCCTCGGGACGCCTGGAGGCCTGGCGGTGCCCGAGCCTCGCCTGCGGCAGCCGCCTGAGAGAGCAGCGCGGCCGTGTCCGGGGGCCGGAGAGCGCTGGTGGGTGAGTTCGGGCAGCGGGTGGGTCTCCGTGTGAGGTGAGGATTGGCGCGGGCCGGGGGGTATCTCCGTGCGGGTCGGGCCGGGGGCGGGGCGGGGGCCGGGCCCCGCAGAGAAGCCCCGGTCGGGCATCGTTCGCTTTTCCACAATGTAGGGCTCTCCCCGGTTATTTTTTGTGTACTGTGTTTTGGGTCACCTGAAACCCTTTGGCCGGTTACGTTTGGTGCGGGGAGATGGCAGGTCTGGAGCCTGAAAGATCTCTGGTGGGGGGTGGGGGAGGTATTTCTTGCCTTAAAACTCTGAGCCCACCTCGTGTGTCATGTCGTGAGTCTCGTGACTGTGGCAAATGGCTGAGTCGGGCGTTTTCTGATAACTCACTTCTGAACGTGTGCGTGTGTAGGCACGGGGAGATTTGTGCAGTGTGACGGAGCCCCTTGTGCTTCTGTGCTAATGTCTACCTGTTCTAGACCTCCAGAGTTGGAAAGCCTTTGTTTAGTGCCTAGTTGTGCCTGCGTAACAAATGTTTTAGCTGCTGATGGGTTATACCTCTGCTGCGAACTTCTTGCTGGGTGGCTTGATTGTTTCTGGTTGTCCGTGTAAATCTAGGCAGCTATTTTCTGCCCGGTGGTGAAGCCTATCGCTTTGGATAACAAAGGGCAGGAGTGCAATAAAGAAAAAGGTGATTCGTCTCTGCAGCTCCTTGGAAACAATTCGTTCCTTATTTTCTGCCCTTGGGCAGGCGTTGTGCTTTCCAGATAATGCAGCCTCTCCTGTGCCTGTCCACGCCGTGCATTTTGTCCTGCCCTTGCTTGAAAAGGCTCTCCTTGCCTTCCTCCCCTCTGCTGCAGTTGCCTTAATCTCTCGCTGCTGCTGCTGCTGGAAGAGGGATAAAGGGAGTGTTGTCGATCGGGTTGTTAAAAGCTTTTTCGCGGGCTGTAACGCGCGGGAAAGGGGGGCCGGGGGGGAGGATCAGTTTGCGGGGAAAATGGGAAACCAACATCACCTTCCCCTCCTACGGCGCAGCCCGGCCGCACGGCTCCCCGGGGATGCCCCTGCCCGCGGGTGTACCGTGTGTGCGCCCCCCGCGTGGGGCGGGGGACGACGACACCCCCCCCCACACCGTCGGCGGCACTGGGGCAACCCCTGCCCCAGGGCTCCGCGCTCGTACCCGGCTCTCCCCGCTCCGGCACGGCACGGGGCTGGACGCACCGAGGAGACCCCGGGGCAGCTTCTCGCGTCCGGGCGAGAACAGGGCCCGGCCCCGAGCAGCAGAGCGGGCACCGCCGGTAGCTCGGAGGAGCGGGGCCGGCTCGGCTCGAGGCGTCAGAGCGAAAAGGGACGAGAACCGTCCCGGAGCGTCCGGGGGTTGGGGGGGTCGGCGGATGGTCCGGTGTCCGGGTTCGGCTCCGTGCCGGGCCGTGGGGCAGCCGGAGCCGCGCCGGGGGGCAGGTGAGGAGCCGCATGGCCGGGCGCGCTGTGGGTCGGCGGGCTTCGGCTGTGGGGTCTCCCGGTCCGCGGAGCCCCCGGGGGGGCGGCGGGGTACGGGCAGCAGCGGCCCCGGGCCGAGCGCTGTCGTGGGTCGGTGGTTGGGTTTTGGGGCCGAGCCCGTGCCCGTCCCCGGGGAGTAGGGGCAGCCCCACCCGGCTCTCGGCTGCTCCTCGTCGGGGTCGGGCGGCGGCGGCGGCGACCCCGGCGGGGGCTCCTGCGGTGCCGGGCGGGTCCCCCCTTGCCCGCGAGGCAGGCAGGGACCCCGGCTGCTGCCGCCGCGGTTTGCTGGAGGCGGGCCGGGCCCGGCCCCCTGTGGGGTTGGGGTGCGGGCCCGGCGGTGCCGGCGCTGCCGGGGAAACGAGGCCTGCGAGAGCAGGAAGAAAGCGCTGCCGGGCCGGTGCTGGGCTGCCCCGCCGGGGTGCGGGGCCGGGCCCGCGCAGTTCAGTTCCCAAGGCCTCCCCGACAGTGCGTGCGTGGGCCGTGGGGGTGCAGGGCTGCGGGGTGGCTGCGCTCTCCGCGCCCCTGAGCGTTGCCCGTGGGGACTGCGGAGGGGGCCGGGACGCAGCCAGGCTCAGCTGGTTTGGTCCCTGAGCGTGGAGAGCACAGCTCTTCTGTTCCTGGGCCTTGAGAGCAGGCTCCTGTGGCTGACGCCGGGGCCCTGAAACAGATCGAGTCGTGTGTTTTGAGGGCCTGAGCGAGGGGACTAAGTGGTGTGGTTTTGGGCTGAGGAGCAGAGGTCAAGTGCTGCGCCTTTGGGACTTGAGAACAGGCTCAGCAGCTGGGCTTTTTGGCTCAGAACCGGTCCCAAAGTGAGCTGGTTTGGGGGCCAAAAGCAGAAGCCGGTTTGGCTGCTTGTGGGGGTGGCGTGGGGGCATCGGGGGCTGCAGGGGAAAGCAAGGGTTGGGCAGGGTACGAGGACCCTCCCCGGAGGTGGGGGTCCGGTCACATCGGACCCTGAAGTTCGGGAGGCCGGCATGCACCAGAGCGAACTCGCCACCTGAGGCGGGTCTCTGGAGGAAGGGTGCTTTTTGGATCCAGCGCAGCGCACCCTCTTTGGGTCCAGCTCTTCATTCTGCACTGCTTGGAAGAGTTATTAACCAATTAATTAAACATACAAACTAAGTCACAACAGCTCTATCGGCTCCATCGTGGTTTGGAGCTCTGAATCGGTTTCATTTGGTGTCTAACACGTTTTTTCCCCGAGGAGAGGCTACGTTTCAAGTTAATTAGTTTTCTCACAAGTGTGTCAGTCGATAAAATTGAGTTACGATTATTAAAACCACAAAGGTGACAGGAGTCTCACGGATCGGGTCTATTTCTGAAAATGTATTCATCCCATGCAAATGTCATCGGGATACAGATCATCTGCACTTCATGCTCTGACAAGACAAGATGCTGAGACAGGGATGAGCTCCAAAAGGACTACTGAAAAGAAAAAAAACCCACGCACTTCATGAAGTCATGGGGGGTTTTTTTGTTTGTATTTGGGGGGGCGGGGTGGCTTTAACAAAAGAGTGCAGTGTTGGCTGGCAGCAGCCTGCAGAGCATTTTTGCTGCCTGATCTCTCCTGTTCTTCTCTTCCACTCCTCTTTCAGGGCTGTAATTGTCATTTGGATAGTTTTAGAAGAGCAGTTAAGTTCCTCGCCTATGTCTCAATGTGCTGGTAATACCAGGAAGGTGAATGCTTGAACCGGTCGGGCGGGTGGGAATAACTTGGCTGCAGGTAGAACTTCTGAGGGAAGACCAGCAAAACCAGGAAGCAAATAGCAAGTTCCCAAAAAATGTGCGGGTGTCAAACACATAAAAGTTTTATTGACGAATGTTTTGTTTCTGGCAATATGTTCCAAATGCCTATTTTTGGTAAACATAAATTTTCAGGAGATTCAGGGTTTTGTGTGGCAAAACATGTCCCTCTGTTTTTGTGCCCTGCCGCACAAACGGCCGGTGGCAGGGCTCTTGTTCCCCGCTCTCGCTATTGCCACAGCAGGGCTGCGATATTTAGACCTAAGGGATGGGTTTAGGAATGGAAGGAGAGAGAACGCCTGTGTTCTGTAAGGGCTATGAATGCTGACCCTTTGCCTCCGTCTGCCGCTTTTCCTGTGCGGGTGATGAAGCCGTTTTACTTTCCTCTGTTGTTCCTGGTCTAAGTAGTTGCAAGGCTGTCGCCGCTGTGGGTCCGCAATTTGTGTTGCTGTGTTTCTGTGGAGTTCTAGCTACGGCTCGCTTCTAGTGTGGCCAAGCGTCAAGGTAGGGCTTTCAGCTTAAAGCTTCAGAAGCGCTGCGCGCCGAGATGGGTGTAGGTGAAACTGCTGTTGCGCCTGCAGCTGTGCTCGCAGGGATGCTGGGTGGCTCCGCATCAAACCGGCGAGGTGCGCGTGGACCTCCGTCGGGCTGCGCCCTGGGTGCGCGAGCGTGCCGTGTTTTTGCTGTTCCGGCTTGTATGTGCGAGGGCTTAACGTTTGATTTAATGCATTTCCTTTAACGGCAGGCTGTAGTTGGGCTCTAGATGGTATTCCTACGTGGGCACAGGAGCTGTGGAATGGTTAAGCTGTTGCTGTGCCTCCAGGTGACTTGTTCAGTAACACTGTTTTTCCAGGTGCAGATGGATGAGTCGTGCAGGGCAACGGAGGAGAGCCCAGGGGAGTGCTGTAAGAAGGTGAGTCTGTGTGTAGTACTGGAGGGAAGATGTGACTGATGGCTATAGGGCTCCATTACGGGTTTTACTCTTTTTTTTTTTTTGTGATCTGAGGGTGCTAAGCGATGAGCCGAGCGTGATGTGGGCCCTGGAGGTGAGTCAGGCAAGGTGACCGGTGCTTGGTGGGCTGGAGTAGGTGTTCTTTTTCAGGTTATTCAGGGTTTTTTCTCCTTCTCTTCACTTTCCCATCCCAATTTGGGGCCGATTCCCTCAAACGGGGACTTCCCCCTGTGGGGCTGCTTATGCAGCCTGGGAGCTGCTGCCTGGGCACAAAAATACCTCAAACCCCTTGACTCTGGGCCTGCAATGAGGGGTGAAAATACAGGAAGAATTCTGGTGGAAAGAAAACAACTTGGGGCTTCTGGGAAAGCCAACTCCAGCTGGATTTGTGCGGCTGGAAAGGAAAAAAAAGGGGGTGGGGGGAAGGAACAACAACCTAAAAGCACCCGCCAACCATTCTCATGCACAAAACCGAAAGTGAAAATGACCATTTTTTGTAGGGCAAAAGCACAAAAAAATCCCCACAGAACTCAGTAGTTTGGAAAAGCAACCCCAATTATTACATTATGTAAAGAAGGCGGGGAAAAAAAAAGAAAACCAAACCAAAACCCGATCACAACCCTGATGCCACATGCCTACAAGCAGTTCCTGGGGCTTATTCTGCGGGGGTGGGAACCCAACCTTGTTCCCCAGGTTTGCTGTGCTGCTTCTCCTCCCTCGAGACACTTTGCTGTTTGGTGCAGAGGCAATGAACGGCGCTGCTGGGGCTGCGAGGGGGAAAGGTGCAGAGGAATAGAAGCTCTGTGGATGCAGCCAAGTTACGGTTTCTGGATGGTATTAATCGAGAAGAGTAATTCAGATAATGCTGCTGCCCAGCGACCAGAATTGGGTACTGAGCCCGGGAGCCGCGCACGCGCGGTGGCGTCCCTGTGATCCCCATTGCTCTCTCCGCAGGTAACAGCCCTGCGATGCTGCGGTGCCTGCGAGGTGATGCCGCCGTGCTCGTTGCTGCTTCCTGGTAAGGAAAGGCCTCCTCTGCTCTTGCTGCAGCGTGGTGGTGAGTCGGACACGATTCCCTGTGTCGGGTGAGGCCTAGGGCTGCCGGCGAGGTGAGTGAGCCCCTTTGGTGGGTGCAGGGGTGTCTCCTTGTGTGCCTGTACTACTGGGGCTGGTGGGATGGGAAGCTTCAAATGACCCGCCGAGGCAGGCTTCTGGTATGCTAAAGGCGAGCGGGTGAGGGCAGCCCTAGGAGTTACCCGGGAGCTGATAGAAGGGAAGAGGGAAAGGAGGAGGAGGATGATGACGACCTTTTCCCCCTGCACCTTCTGGGTGCAGAAGATGGCCGACTCCCCAGCTCACCAGAGCTCCCCCTCAGCCTCCCCTGGCCCCCCTTGCCCCGTGCGCCTGCCCCCAGCTCCAGCACGGGCGAGCTAGGCTACGTGCCTAGGAAGCCTCATCTGGTAAGAGCTGTAAGACACCCACGTGTTCTCTTCAGGTGGAGGACGGCCTAGAGTCTGGAGCTGCAGAAGAGGCAGGGAGGAGAGGAGGGGAAAGAAGCATCTGAACGGCTAAATTGTGCCAGCAGCGCTGAGAGCGAGAGTCGCGGTGAGTCCTGGGCCACTGGGGCCCCGTTGCCTCTCTTGTGCGTCCTGGGCCCTCCCTGTCTCTCCCCCGGCCCCCTCTCTTTCCTTACCTGCTGCAAAATTTACTTTTTTTTTTGCGCCCCCCCCGCACCTTCTTTCTCCATCTCGCTCTGAGTGGCTCCCTGCCTCCCCGTCTTTTCAGTCCTCCCTCTCTCTGTCCTGTAGCCTGTGGCTCCTTTTTCTTTCTCCGCCTCTCTCTGCCTGGCTCTGGCTCCGTTTTTTTTTTTTTTTTTATTCCTCCTGCTCTGTCCTGTAGCCTGTCGGTGTTTTGTCTTTCTCTGGCCCTCTTGATCTGACTCCCTGTGTTACCGAAAAACGCGTTAAAATCGGAAACGACTCCTCAACACCAATTTAGTATTAAAGAGCAGGCATTCTTTATTCGCGGCGCCGGATGCACGGGGGATCGCTCCTCCTGGCGTGCGTACCTCACACACCTTTCCCTTACAATTTGTAGATCAATGTTTTACGTATTCATACATATTCATTATTGTCCTGTCTACTGATCGGTACAAACTTGCTCGTTCCGTATGTAAATCGCTGCGCAGGCTCGGTTGTCCTCTTCCGTTGTTCTCTTCTGTTACTTGGGTCGGTGGTGGTCTGTGAGTCGGTGGTCGCAATCTCCCCCTGCCGGAATTACCTTTTACCTTCTTGGCTCTTAATCTTGGCAGTCTTGGCTAGTTTTCTCAGTCCGCTAAGCGAAACCGCGTTTTGTCATCCTTTTCTGACAGAAGCACGTTGTCTCTTGTTCTGTTCGCATTAACGATCGCCTAGGGACTAAAATGCAGATCGACAGATGCGCTGATTTGTACACTCCATGTTCCCGTAATGGAACACCGTCTCTGGTTGGTTGATTTCATCACTTTGGTTACATTTCCCCCGTATGGAAGTTCTGAAATAATAATTTTCTCAATACTTCCATCCTAGATCAATAATATTCCACTATGTCAGTTTAGTGTTTGCTTCATGTTCTGAAATTTTTCACTTGATTGTGGTCTCCAGGGTGTATGCAGGTCCCATTTTCTACCCAAAATTTTATTAATTTGTTGAACTACCTCTGCAAAAAAATGTGGTGCTCTATCAGAGGACATTCCCGTTGGCACTCTAAATCTTGGTATTATTTCTTTCAGCAACGTTTTAACTACTACTCTAGCTTTGTCGGTGCAGCACGAGAAAGCTTCTGGCCATCTAGAAAATTTGTCAATCAGCACTGACAAATACTGCTATATCTATTTTGTCTGGGTAACTCAGAGAACTTAATTTGCTAATAATTTCCGGGAGAATTTTTTGTTTTGTTACTCCTAAAGGTTGTTTCCTTTGGTTCAGGGGATTATTTCTAGGACAGATTGGACACTTAGCTACTATGGGTTTAACTATTCTTGTCATGCCTACACACGCTACAGATGTTTTTAAACTCAAAACCGTAGCGCCTACACCCTAATGTGTTTGCTCATGGTTTTCTTTTGCAAGTTCTGTCATAACTTGTGGGGTTGTTGTTGTTATTACTTGTTTTTCTGGTGTTACCTACCATCTCTCTGTGTTTTGTGATGCTTCCAATTGTTCTGCTAATTGCTCATCCAATTTATTATATCTCGGTTTCAACTTTGGAATTCTGATCTGTTTCACTGGTACTAGTGCAAGGATACCTTGCTCTGCAGTCCTCTTTGCAGCTTTATCGGTCAGTCGTTTGCTTATGTTTACAGCCGTCTGGCCAAATTGATGAGCTTTGCAACGCTTTACCGCCACTTCTTTTGGTTTCTGCACGTCTTCCGGAAGTTGGAGAATTTCTTCTTTATGCTGTATTGATGATTCTTGGGCTGATGGCAGTCCTTTCTCCTTCCCAATAGCTCCATGATCGTGGATCACACCAAATGCACGTTTGGAATCAGTCTAGATATTTATCCTTTGTCCTTCTGCCATTCGCAGAGCTCGCTTCAATGCTACCAATGCTGCTTTCTGTGCTGAGGTGTTTGCAGGCAGCACCCCTGACTCCGTTCCCTTGGCGGCGATAACGACAGCATATCCAGCCATTCGCTTCTCTTCTCGCCCAGAGCTTCTTCCATCTGTAAACAACTCCAGATCAGGATTTTCCCAGAGGTTTGTGTCTCAGGTCTGGTCTGCTGGAATAGACTTGTTCAATAGTTAGCAAGCGATCGTGTTCGAAATAGTCCGTAAGGTTTTCTGTTGTTAAAAACGTAGCAGGATTCAGTATAGCAGTAGTCTTCGATTCCACATCGTCTTGTTCTAACAGAACAACTTGATATTTCAACATTCTGCTAAGGGATAGCCAACGACCCCCCCTTTTGTTCTAAAACAGTCACCGCTATGTGCGGGACATATACTGTCATGTTCTGTCCCATTGTTAACTTTGGGGCTTCCCGGATCGGCAGCGCTGTTGTTGCTACTGCCCGTAAACACCTAGGCCATCTTTTACTCGCGTGGTCGAGTTGTTTGGAGAAGTAGCCCACAGGTCTCTTCCAGGTTCCCAGTCGCTGTGTCAGCACTCCAAGGGCTAAATGTTGTCTTTCGTGGACAAACAACTGAAAAGGTTTAGCGAAATCAGGTAGGCCTAATGCAGGGGCCATCATCGAGGCTCTTTTCAGTTCTTTGAATGCCGTTTGGCATCCGGGCGTCCGGGTTAAATATTTATCCTTTTGAGTCTTTCAATGCCTCAAATAATGGTTTTACATACAGTCTATAGTTCAGAATCCAGAGCTGATGCTATTTCATTGTTTTCAGAAAAGCTCTCAGTTCTTTCGGGCTGCTAGGTTCGGGAATTTGACAAATAGTTTCTTTCTTTTCACTTTCTAATTGTCTTTGTCTTTGAGATATTTCAAATCCTAAATAAATGGCTGCTTCTTTTCCTATTTGGGTTTTGTTTCTGGAAACTCCGCATCTTCCTTGGCCCAGAAAATTTAAAAATTTCAAAACATTTTTCTTTACTTTGTGCCGCTATCAGAATGTCACCTGCATTCTGTAACAAGATGCCTCTCCCTGGGTTCTGTTTTTTCTATATCTCTAATTTTTTTTTGCCAGCTGAGTCTCAAGTATCGTAGGACTATTTTTAAATCCTTGTGTAAGTACGGTCCATGTTAGCTGTGTCTTTCATTCTGTGGTGGGGCTTTCCCATTCCAAAGCAAATAGGCTTTGACTTTTTATGCCTGGAGGTATGCAAAAGAAGGCGTCCTTCAAATCTAGTACAGTAAACCGTTTATGCTCCTCCTTTAAAAGAGGTCAGTAAACTGTATGGATTAGCTACTACCAGATGTATATCTTGGACCACCTGATTTATAGCCCTTAAATCGTGAACTAGCTAATACTCTTTGCCTCTAGATTTCTTTACTGGCGACACAGGAGTACTATATTCTGATTCACATTCCACTAAAAGCTCATATTCTGAAAAATTTTATAATTAACTTCTGTAATCCTTTTCGAGCCTCTCGCTTAATAGGGTATTGTTTTTGTCTTACGGGCTTGGCTCCAGGCTTTAAGGTTACTTTTACCGGCTCTGCCCACTTAGATCGCTCCGGAGCTCCGCTCGCTCAAACCAAAGGAATTACTACGTTTTCCACTTCCTCGGGAACCCGTTCCTCCCTGGAGGAATCCTGTAACATAAACGCTCTCGCCTCTGTGGCTTTTGATTCTGGTATTAGTGATTTAATCTCTCCATCTTTAAAAGTTACTTGAGCATCTAATTGACTTAATAGATCTCGTCATAACAGAGGCAGTGGACATTCAGGCATATGCAGAAACTGGTGAGTTGCCCATTGCTTCTCCAATTTAAACTTTAATGGCTCTGAGAGGGGCTAATTTTTCTTTGCCCTGTTGCGCTAGCAACATCTACTGATTTATGATCAAATTTCTCTTCACGTGTATTCAATACCAAATAAGTGGCTCCCGTATCTACCAAAAATTCTATTTCTTCATTCCGTAGCTTCAGTGTAACCAGGTGTTCAGCTAGGGTTGATTCCCCTGGTCTCCTTCATGCCGAGCTACTTCAAGCATTTAACCCAGATCTCTGGATTCAGGTTGTTCTAGTTTCTGAAGGTTGTTTTCTCTCCCCCCGCCCCCATCTGGGGCTGATTGTCTTATGAATATAGAGACCAGCTGAATTGCTTTTTCTGGTTTTTCTGGGTTCAAATGAGTATATTTTCTGGCAGTCACCTTCAGTCTTTCCATAAAGGCTGAAGGGGACTCACTTAATTCTTGTCTCACTTCATAAATTTAGACCAATTTATTGCTTTTGGCATTGCATGTCTTACTCCAAATAAAATCTCTCTCTGACATCTAGTCAACATTCCCCTGGGTCCTGGCTGATTAGGGTCCCACTCGGGATTTGTAGATGGAAAATTCTTATTCATTGTTCTCTGTAAATTCCCGTTAGCATGTGCTCCCTGCACCTGCCTTCTGGCTGTATTCCATACTATTTTCTTGTCAGTTTCATCAAGCGAAGTATCCAGTATCACAAGTAGAGCAACACTCTTTCAAGTTCTCACCACGTTTTCCTCTTTTCAGAAACATTGCCGTAGAATCTTGTGGACATACCTCACGCTGTTTCTGCTGCTCGGGATGATTCCACGGTGTAAAGAACAAATCAACATATGCCACTTCTTCCCGTTTGCCTTCCCTTTTTACAAAACAACATTAATTGCAAGATGGTACGATATTGCAATGTCTCATGTTCTGGCCATTTGTGCCCACCTTCCAATTGATACGTTGGCCACCAATGATTGCAATATTCAATTAATGGTTTCCGAGTTAGTGGGTCACCGCCCCCGACGTCTTTCCAGTGCTTCAAAATACATCGCAAAGGTGTTCTCTGTGGGATAGGTTTCCTACTCAGTAATGCTCCCGTCTCCCAGTCGACTAGTAGTTGTGATAGTGCACTATCACAAATACTAGTCAGAGGGACTCCAACCCCCGTTAGAGGTCTCACTGGAAATCTGCCACTGGGATCTGTAGCCCCCTGCTAGATATCCCTGGAGACTTCAACCCCCTGTTGAAGACTCCCCTACCCTCGGGTCCCGCTCCACAGGCTTTCGCCTAGCAGAGACTTACCAACCGAGGCACCTCTTGGCCCCGACCCTGCGTGGCTTTCGCCGCGCCTTACGGGCAGGCCTGTGGGACTCAAACCCGCTATCCTATCCTATGTGGGAAACTAACCCCACGTATTATTCTACCTAAGTTTCTTCTTCAAAGAACGCCTTGTTTACCTCAATCCAGGGGATCTTGCTCAGAATTCTCTGGCCCGGGGATCGGAAGCTCTCCCGGAGAATTCCTCGGGGCCGGCTGCAGGTCCCACGATCCCACGGATCCGTCGAGATTCAAAAGCAGGTTCCCACCTGGGGTGCCAAAACTGTTACCGAAAAACGCGTTAAAATCGGAAACGACTCCTCAACACCAATTTAGTATTAAAGAGCAGGCATTCTATATTCACGGCGCCGGATGCACGGGGGATCGCTCCTCCTGGCGTGCGTACCTCACGCACCTTTCCTGTACAATTTGTAGATGAAAATTTTACATACTCATACATAGTCATTATTGTCTTGTCTAGCGATGGGTACAAACTTGCTCGTTCCGTATGTCAATCACTGCGCAGGCTCGGTTGTCCTCTTCCGTTGTTCTCTTCTGAGTAGGTGGTGTTACTTGGGTCGGTGGTGGTCTGTGAGTCGGTGGTCGCGATCTCCCCCTGCCGGAATTACCTTTTAGCTTCTCGGCTCTTACTCTTGGCAGTCTTGGCTAGTTTTCTCAGTCCGCTAAGCGAAACCGCGTTTTGTCATCCTTTTCTGACAGAAGCATGTTGTCTGTTGTTCTGCTGACATTAACGATCGCCTAGGCACTAAAATGCAGATCGACAGGTGCGCTGATTGGTACGCTCCATGTTCCCGTAATGGAACACCGTCTCTGGTTGGTTGATTTCATCGCTTTGGTTACACCTGTTCCTGTTGTTCAGTTTCTTCTTTTTTGGCTTTGTGTGATTCTCTCTGTGATTCTGTTTTTCTCTGCCTCGCTTTTCCCAGCTCCCCGTCCCTCACTTTTAATGCCCGTTATCCTTCACCAGCACACTCTCCCTTGGTTCCCATCCTCGTTTCTGAATTCCTCCTGCTTTGCCACGTAGCCCGTGACTTTTTTCTTAATCTCTCTCTGTCTGCCTCAACGCTCCCCCCGTGCTTTTTAATTCGTCTTCTCTGCTCTGTACCCTGCTACTGTTCTTGCCTTTCTGAGTTCTTCTCTGTCCAGCTCCCTTTCCCTATTCATGAATTCCTGTTCTTCCTGCAGCCACCGCTGTTCCCTGTGACCTCCATCTCTCTCTGTCCAGCTCCCTGTCCCTAGGTTTTAATTCCTGCCTCTGCCCGCTGTAGCCTGTCTAGATGTTTCTCTCGGCCTCTCTCTCTGTCCGGCTCCCTCTCTCTGTGTTCTAATTCCACGTTCTCTGTCACGTAGACCCGTGCTATTTGTTTGTCCTCATCTCTCTCTGTGCAGCTCCTTGCTGCTATGTTTTATTTCTTCCCTCTCTCTCTGTCTTTGTAGCCCATTGCTGTTGTTGTGTTTTTGTTTTTTTTTTTTTTTTTTCCACTTGTTTCTTCGTTTGTCTCTGTCTGCCTCCCAGTGCCTGATCTTTAATTCCTCCTTCCCTGTTGGGCCGCTGTTCCTTTTTTCCATTCTACGTTGTGTTCTCTTTGGTCTCCTGTTCTTATTCATCGGTTCCCTCCTTGCCGCCCTGTGGCTTGTCCCCATTTTAGTGTTGCCTCTCTCTCCCTCTCTCTGGCTTCTTGCCCCTGTTTTTAAAATTCCTCCCTCTCTTCTCTCTTCCCTGTTGGCCGTGTGATCGTCAGCCTTTCTCCACCTCTTTCTGCCCAGCTCTCTGTGTCTATCCATTAATTCTTCCCTCTCTGCCCTGTAGCCTGTAGCTTTTGTCCTTTCTCCATCTTGCTGTCTCTGGCTTCCCCGTGACCCTGTTTTAGAATTGTTTCTCTCTTCTTTCTGTACGCATTGCGATTCCTTTTGCTCCCCATCTCCCTTTGTTTTGGGTGTTGTTTTGTTGTTGTTTTTCTGGCTCCCTGTCCCTAATTCTTAATTCTCTGCCTTCTCGTGCTCTGAACCACGTAGCCCCATGGTTTGTTTTGTGGTGTTCCCTCCCCGGCCCCTTCCCTCTGTCGTTGGCTGTCTCGGCTCCCTGTCCCCGTGGCTTCATTCTTCCCTTTCTGCCCTGTTCTTGTCGCTTATCTTGTCTTTCTCCATCGCGCTCGGTCCAGCTTCCTGCCCCTATTCTTCTTTCCTCCCTCGCTGTCGTGCTGCCTGCCCCCGGTTCTTTGTGCGTCTCCAGCCTGCTCCTCTTCCTTCTTTGTTGGTCTGTGTCCTGCTCTTCCCTCTTTCTGCTGCCTCTCTTCCCCTCTCTCTGCTGCTTTTATCTCCACCTCCGTCAGGCTCCCTGTCCTTCTCTGGCCGTCCTGTTCCCTGCCTCGTGCCTTCTCACTACACGCACACACGTCCCCCCCGCCCCGTCCAGCTGGATGCCGCTCTTCTCTTCTCTCTTCCTACTGTCCCGTGCCCTGCTCCTCACCTTTGGTGGCCTCCCCCTCTGCCCAGCAGCCCGTCGCCCCAGGAGCCAGGCGACGGACGGTCCGTTCCCTGCCAAACCGGGACAAGCGCGTGCCGTGGCTTAGCCCCAGCTGGCTATTCTGCACCAGGGAGCTGCTTGCTCACTCCACCCTCAGTGGGCTGGGGGAGAGAGCTGGAAGGGTAAGAGTGAGAAAAATCATGGGTTGAGATCAAGGCTGTTTAATAGGTAAAGCAAAAGCTGTGCATGGAAGCAAAGCAAGGAATTAATTCACTCCTCCTTTTCGGCGGGCAGGTGTTGAGCCACCTCTGGGAAAGCAGGGCTCTGTCATGTGTAACGGTTACTTAGGGAGAGAAATGCCGTAGCCGCCGCCCCCCCCCCCCCCCCCCCAAGGACTCCCCCTTCTTCCCCCAGCTGCGTGTGCTGAGCATGATGTCAAATGGTATGGAATATCCCTTTGGTCAGTTAGCTGGGAAAGCTTTCCCAGCTGTGTCCTCTCCCAGCCTACTTGCTGGTGGGGCACTGAGAGAACCAGAAGAGGCCCTGACTGTGGAAGCAGTGCTCAGCAAGAACCAAAACATCTCTACATTATTAACGGTGTTTTGAGCATAAATCCAAAACGTATCCCTTCCTAGCTACTGTGGAGAAAATGAGCACTATCCCAGCCAACACCAGCTCCGTGCGGCTGCGGCAACGGCGGCCGAGGTGGCCTTGGGGCAGGGGGAGCGTTGGGGACCCTGACCCACGAATGGCTCCTGGGACTTGTTACGTGCGCGCCTGCACAAACACCTGCCCTCTCGTTTGCCCTCAGGGCTGCGTTTGCGCTGCCTTTGCGTGGGGCAAGGGGCTGTGATGGAGCCCAGGGGAGGAGGTGGTGCACTGTGGGGGTGAGGGGAGGGGGCCCCCCGTTGCTGCTGCGCCTCAGCTGTGGGCGGGGTCTGGATGGAGGAGCCCCAGGTGCGGGCGGTGGGGCTGACGGTGCCGGCTCCTCCCTGGAAAAGGGGTGGTGCCCGGCTCCGGGGGGCCAGTGTGAGCCGAGGGCGGAGCGGAGCGGAGCTGTGGCCGAGCGTCAGCGGGCTGCGACTGTAGCGAGGGAGGAGGTGAGCGGGGGCTGGGTGGTGGAGCGCTGCGTCCCGGGTCAAGCCCCGAGGAGGGCTGCGGCGGGGCAGCGCCGGGTCGGAGCGGGCGGTGGGGAGAGCGAGGCTGTGCTGAGGGCTCGGTGGGGCTTCCGGGTGCATCGGCGGCCGGGACGGTGGCCCGCAGGGTCCGAGAGCGGGGAGGGCGGGCTGGCGGCGTGCCGGGAGCTGTGGTGTTGCGCCTGGCGGCTGGCCGTGCGGCCGTGTTGTGGCGCAGAGCATGCCGGGAGGTGTAGTCCTTGCGGCGCGCGGCTGGCGGGCGGCCGTGTTGTGGCGCAGAGCGTGCCGGGAGGTGTAGTCCTTGCGGCGCGCGGCTGCCGGGCGGCCGTGTTGTGGCGCAGAGCTTGCCGGGAGGTGTAGTCCTGGCGCAGTGGCTGCCGGCCCTGTCACGTGGTTCGCCGGGGCGTGGCGGGAGGCGCGGTCTTCCGGCGCTCGGGTGCCGGGCGGCCGTGCCGCGTACGGTAGGCGCGGTGTATTTTTGGGGTTGGATTCGTGTTGATTTCTGGGGGCTTGCAGGTGCGGCCGCTCCCCGAGAAGCGGTGAGTTCCCCGGGAGCTGACAGAAGGGAAGAGGGAAAGGAGGAGGACCTTTTCCCCCTGCCCAGGGCGCAGATGATGGCCGCCTCCCCGGCGCTCCCGCTCAGCCTCCCCTTGCCCCGTGCGCCTGCCCCCAGCCCCGGCACCTCCCCTGAAGCGTGCTGCGTAGCCCTTGGCCGCCCCCAGGCCCTGTCGTGAAGGCAGCGAGCCGGCCCTCAAGCGCACTGGATTCCCCCTCGGCGCAGGGGCCTGTAGCAGTAGCGCGGGCAAGGGGCGGTGTGTCCGGAAGCCCCTGCGCAAGGAGGGGCTTTGGTCAGGGTCGATGGACGGTAATGACGGTCGCTGTTTCTTCTTTCCCTCTCCCAGAGACCGTGCTGAGGACGTGGTTGTCTGTCCTTCCCCCGGGGACGCCGTCGACTGCGGCCGTCTCAGGCTTGCGTGGCTTCTCTCTGCCCGGCTTTGCCATCCTCGCAGCGCCGGGGCGAAAAGGGACACACAGAGCCCTTCCCGGCTGTGGACAGGAGCTGCCTCGGCTGAAGCTGGAGACGCCAACGAAAGGTAAAGCAGAAGAAACTGAAGGCGCTCTGGCTGCCAGCTGCCTTCCTGCTGCAGGCAAGAGAGAGCCTGTCCCTGCAGGTGAGGGAGGAAGGATCCCCCTTCATAGTCCGCAGCGGGCCAGGCCACCAACGTGCACCGCAGGGTCCGTACGCGTAACCCGGAGTTGGGTACGGGCGTGTAGGGCACAAGCGAGCTAGACTACGTGCCTAGGAAGCCTCATCTCGTAAGAGCGGTAAGACACCCACGTATCCTCTTTAGGTGGAGGTCGGCCTAGAGTCTGGAGCTGCAGAAGAGGCAGGGAGGAGAGGAGGGGAAAGAAGCATCTGAACGGCTAAATTGTGCCAGCAGCGCTGAGAGCGAGAGTCGCGGTGAGTCCTGGGCCACTGGGGCCCCGTTGCCTCTCTTGTGCGTCCTGGGCCCTCCCTGTCTCTCCCCCGGCCCCCTCTCTCCTTACCTGCTGCAAAATTTTATTTTTTCTTTTGCGCCCCCCCGCACCTTCTTTCTCCATCTCGCTCTGAGTGGCTCCCTGCCTCCCCGTCTTTTTCAGTCCTCCCTCTCTCTGTCCTGTAGCCTGTGGCTCCTTTTTCTATCTCCGCCTCTCTCTGCCTGGCTCTGGCTCCGTTTTTTTATTCCTCCTGCTCTGTCCTGTAGCCTGTCGGTATTTTGTCTTTCTCTGGCCCTCTTGGTCTGACTCCCTGTGTTACCGAAAAACGCGGTAAAATCGGAAACGACTCCTCAACGCCAATTTAGTATTAAAGAGCAGGCATTCTTTATTCGCGGCGCCGGATGCACGGGGGATCGCTCCTCCTGGCGTGCGTACCTCACGCACCTTTCCCATACAATTTGTAGATCAAAATTTTACGTATTCATACATATTCATTATTGTCCTGTCTACTGATTGGTACAAACTTGCTCGTTCCGTATGTAAATCGCTGCGCAGGCTCGGTTGTCCTCTTCCGTTGTTCTCTTCTGAGTAGGTGGTATTACTTGGGTCAGTGGTGGTCTGTGAGTCGGTGGTCGCGATCTCCCCCTGCCGGAATTACCTTTTTACCTTCTTGGCTAGTTTTCTCAGTCCGCTCCACGAAACCGCGTTTTGTCATCCTTTTCTGACAGAAGCACATTGTCTGTTCTGTTCGCATTAACGATCGCCTAGGGACTAAAATGCAGATCGACGGATGCGCTGATTCGTACGCTCCATGTTCCCGTAATGGAACACTGTCTCTGGTTGGTTGATTTCATCGCTTTGGTTACATTTCCCCCGTATGGAAGTTCTGAAATAATAATTTTCTCAATACTTCCATCCTAGATCAATAATATTCCACTATGTCAGTTCGGTGTTTGGTTCATCTTCTCAAAGTTTTCACTTGATTGTGGTCTCCAGGGTGTATGCAGGTCCCATTTTCTACCCAAAATTTTATTAATTTGTTGAACTACCTCTGCAAAAAAATGTGGTGCTCTATCAGAGGACATTCCCGTTGGCACTCTAAATTTTGGTATTATTTCTTTCAGCAACGTTTTAACTACTACTCTAGCTTTGTTGGTGCAGCACGAGAAAGCTTCTGGCCATCTAGAAAATTTGTCAATCAGCACTAAGAAATACTGCTCTATCTATTTTGTCTGGGTAACTCAGAGAACTTAATTTGCTAATAATTTCCGGGAGAATTTTTTGTTTTGTTACTCCTAAAGGTGGTTTCCTTTGGTTCAGGGGATTATTTCTAGGACAGATTGGACACTTAGCTACTATGGGTTTAACTATTCTTGTCATGCCTACACACGCTACAGATGTTTTTAAACTCAAAACCGTAGCATCTACACCCCAATGTGTTTGCTCATGCTTTTCTTTTCAAGTTCTGTCATAACTTGTGGGGTTGTTATTATTATTACTTGTTTTTCTGGTGTTATCTACCACCTCTCTGTGTTTTGTGATGTTTCCAATTGTTCTGTTAATTGCTCATCCAATTTATTATATCTCGGTTTCAACTTTGGAATTCTGATCTGTTTTACTGGTACTAGCGCAAGGATACCTTGCTCTGCAGTCCTCTTTGCAGCTTTATCTGTCAATCGTTTGCTTATGTTTACAGCCGTCTGGCCGAATTGATGAGCTTTGCAACGCTTTACCGCCACTTCTTTTGGTTTCTGCACATCTTCCGAAAGTTGGAGAATGTCGTCTTTATGCTGTATCGATGATTTTTGGGCTGATGGCAGTCCTTTCTCCTTCCCAATAGCTCCATGATCGTGGATCACACCAAATGCACGTTTGGAATCAGTCTAGATATTTATCCTTTGTCCTTCTGCCATTCGCAGAGCTCGCTTCAATGCTACCAATGCTGCTTTCTGTGCTGAGGTGTTTGCAGGCAGCACCCCTGACTCCGTTCCCTCGGCGGCGATAACGACAGCATATCCAGCCATTCGCTTCTCTTCTCGCCCAGAGCTTCTTCCATCTGTAAACAACTCCAGATCAGGATTTTCCCAGAGGTTTGTGTCTCAGGTCTGGTCTGCTGGAATAGACTTGTTCAATAGTTAGCAAGCGATCGTGTTCGAAATAGTCCGTAAGGTTTTCTGTTGTTAAAAACGTAGCAGGATTCAGTATAGCAGTAGTCTTCGATTCCACATCGTCTTGTTCTAACAGAACAACTTGATATTTCAACATTCTGCTAAGGGATAGCCAACGACCCCCCTTTTGTCCTAAAACAGTCACCGCTATGTGCGGGACACATACTGTCATCTTGTGTCCCATTGTTAACTTTGGGGCTTCCTGGATCGGCAGCGCTGTTGTTGCTACTGCCCGTAAACACCTAGGCCGTCTTTTACTCACGTGGTCGAGTTGTTTGGAGAAGTAGCCCACAGGTCTCTTCCAGGTTCCCAGTCGCTGTGTCAGCACTCCAAGGGCTAAATGTTGTCTTTCGTGGACAAACAACTCAAAAGGTTTAGCGAAATCAGGTAGGCCTAATGCAGGGGCCATCATCGAGGCTCTTTTCAGTTCTTTGAATGCCGTTTGGCATTCGGGCGTCCGGGTTAAATATTTATCCTTTGATTCTTTCAATGCCTCATATAATGGTTTTACATAGAGTCTGTAGTTCAGAATCCAGAGCTGACGCCATTTCACTATTTTCAGAAAAGCTCTCAATTCCTTCGGGCCGCTAGGTTTGGGAATTTGACAAATAGTTTCTTTCTTTTCACTTTCTAATTGTCTTTGTCTTTGAGATATTTCAAATCCTAAATAAATGGCTGCTGCTTCTCCTATTTGGGTTTTGTTTCTGGAAACTCCGCATCTTCCTTGGCCCAGAAAATTTAAAAATTTCAAAACATTATTCTTTACTTTCTGCCACTATCAGAATGTCACCTGCATTCTGTAACAATATGCCTCTCCCTGGGTTCTGTTTTTTCTATACATTTCTATATTTCTAATTTTTTTCTTGCCAGCTGAGTCCCAAATATCGTAGGACTAATTTTAAATCCTTGTGTAAGTACGGTCCATGTTAGCTGTGTCTTTCATTCTGTGGTGGGGCTTTCCCATTCCAAAGCAAATAGGCTTTGACTTTTTATGCCTGGAGGTATGCAAAAGAAGGCATCCTTCAAATCTAGTACAGTAAACCATTTATGCTCCTCCTTTAAAAGAGGTCAGTAAACTGTATGGATTAGCTACTACCGGATGTATGTCTTGGGCCACCTGATATATAGCCCTTAAATGGTGAACTAGCTAATACTCTTTGCCTCTAGATTTCTTTACTGGCGACACAGGAGTACTATATTCTGATTCACATTCCACTAAAAGCTCATATTCTGAAAAATTCTATAATTAACTTCTCTAATGCTTCTTGAGCCTCTCGCTTAATAGGGTATTGTTTTTGTCTTACCGGCTTGGCTCCAGGCTTTAAGGTTACTTTTACCGGCTCTGCCCACTTAGATCGCTCCGGAGCTCCGCTCGCTCAAACCAAAGGATAATTACTACGTTTTCCACTTCTTCGGGAACCTGTTCCTCCCTGGAGGAATCCTGTAACATAAACGCTCTCGCCTCTGTGGCTTTTGATTCTGGTATTAGTAATTTAATCTCTCCATCTTTAAAAGTTACTTGAGCATCTAATTTACTTAATAGATCTCATCATAACAGAGGCAGTGGACATTCAGGCATATACAGAAATTGGTGAGTTGCCCATTGCTTCTCCAATTTAAACTTTAATGGCTCTGAGAGGGGCTAATTTTTCTTTGCCCTGTCGCACTAACAACACCTACGGATTTATGATTAAATTTCTCTTTACGTGTATTCAATACCAAATAAGTGGCTCCCGTATCTACCAAAAATTCTATTTCTTCATTCCCTAGCTTCAGTGTAACCAGGTGTTCAGCTAGGCTTGATTCCCCTGGTCTCCTTCATGCCAAGCTACTTCAAGCATTTTACCCAGATCTCTGGATTCAGGTTCTTCTAGCTTCTGAAGGTTTCTTCTCCCCCCCCCCCCCCCCCCAACTATCTGGGGCTGATTGTCTTATGAATATAGAGACCAACTGAATTGCTTTTTCTGGTTTTTCTGCGTTCAAATGAGTATATTTTCTGGCAGTCACCTTCAGTCTTTCCATAAAGGCTGAAGGGGACTCCTTTAATTCTTGTCTCGCTTCATAAATTTTGACCCATTTATTGCTTTTGGCATTGCATGTCTTACTCCAAATAAAATCTCTCTCTGACATCTAGTCAACATTCCCCTGGGTCCTGGCTGATTAGGGTCCCACTCGGGATTTGTAGATGGAAAATTCTTATTAATTGTTCTCTGTAAATTCCCGTTAGCATGTGCTCCCTGCACCTGCCTTCTGGCTGTATTCAATACTATTTTCTTGTCAGTTCCAGCAAGTGAAGTATCCAGTATCACAAGTAGAGCAACACTTCAAGTTCTCACCACATTTTCCTCTCTCCAAAAACATTGCCGTAGAATCCTGTGGACATATCTCACGCTGTTTCTGCCACGCTGGATGATTCCACAGTGTAAAGAACAAATCAACATATGCCACTTCTTCCCATTTGCCTTCCCTTTTTACAAAACAACATTAATTGCAAGATGGTACGATATTGCAATGTCTCATGTTCTGGCCATTTGTGCCCACCTTCCAATTGATACGTTGGCCACCAATGATTGCAATATTCAATTAATGGTTTCCGAGTTAGTAGGTCATCACCCCCGATGTCTTTCCAGTGCTTCAAAATACATCCCAAAGGTGTTCTCTGTGGGATAGGTTTCTTACTCAGAAATGCTCCCATCTCCCAGTCAACTAGCAGTTGTGATTGTGCGCTATCGCAAATAGTAGTCAGAGGGACTCCAACCCCCGTTAGAGGTCTCACTGGAAATCCGCCACTGGGATCTGTAGCGCCCTGCTAGATATCCCTGGAGACTTCAACCCCCTGTTGAAGACCCCCCTACCCTCGGGTCCCGCTCCACAGGCTTTCGCCTAGCAGAGACTTACCAACCGAGGTACCTCTTGGCCCCAACCCTGCGTGGCTTTTGCCGCGCCTTACGGGCAGGCCCGTGGGACTCAAACCCACTATCCTATCCTATGTGGGAAGCTAACCCCACGTATTATTCTACCTAAGTTTCTTCTTAAAAGAATGCCTTGTTTACTTCAGTCCAAGGGATCTTGCTCAGAATTCTCTGGCCTGGGGATCGGAAGCTCTCCCCGAGAATTCCTTGGGGCTGGCTGCAGGTCCCACGGTCCCGCGGATCCGTCGAGATTCAAAAGCAGGGTCCCATCTGGGGTGCCAAAACTGTTACCGAAAAACGCGGTAAAATCAGAAATATCTATTCAACACAAATCTAGTATTAAAGAGCAGGCATTCTTTATTCACAGCGCCAGACGCACGGGGGATCGCTCCTCCTGGCGTGCGTACCTCACGCACCTTTCCCGTACAATTTGTAGATCAAAATTTTAGGTATTCATACATAGTCATTATTGCCCTGTCTACTGATCGGTACAAACTTGCTCGTTCCGTATGTAAATTACTGCGCAGGCTCGGTGGTGGTCCGTGAGTCGGTGGTCGCGATCTCCCCCTGCCAGAATTGCCTTTTGCCTTCTTGGCTCTTAATCTTGGCGGTCTTGGCTAGTTTTCTCAGTCCGCTCCACGAAAGCGCGTTTTGTCATCCTTTTCTGACAGAAGCACGTTGTCTGTTGTTCTGTTGACATTAACGATCGCCTAGTGACTAAAATGCAGATCGACAGACACACCGATTCGTACGCTCCATGTTCCCGTAATGGAACACCGTCTCTGGTTGGTTGATTTCATCGCTTTGGTTACACCTGTTCCTGTTGTTCAGTTTCTTCTTTTTTGGCTTTGTTTGATTCTCTCTGTGATTCTGTTTTTCTCTGCCTCGCTTTTCCCAGCTCCCCGTCCCTCACTTTGAATGCCCGTTATCCTTCAGCAGCTCACTCTCCCTTGGTTGCCATCCCCGTTTCTGAATTCCTCCTGCTTTGCCACGTAGCCCGTGACTTTTTTCTTAATCTCTCTGTCTGCCTCAACGCTCCCGCCGCGCTTTTTAATTCGTCTGCTCTGTACCCTGGCTACTGTTCTTGCCTTTCTGAGTTCTTCTCTGTCCAGCTCCCTTTCCCTGTTCATGAATTCCTGTTCTTCCTGCACCCGCCGCTGTTCCCTGTGATCTCTGTCTCTCTCTGTCCAGCTCCCTGTCCCTAGGTTTTAATTCCTGCCTCTGCCCGCTGTAGCCCGTCTAGATGTTTCTCTCGGCCTCTCTCTCTGTCCGGCTCCCTCTCTCTGTGTTCTAATTCCACGTTCTCTGTCACGTAGACCCGTGCTATTTGTTTGTCCTCATCTCTCTCTGTGCAGCTCCTTGCTGCTATGTTTTATTTCTTCCCTCTCTCTCTGCCTTTGTAGCCCATTGCTGTTGTTGTGTTTTTGGTTTTGTTTTTTTTTTTCCACTTGTTTCTTCGTTTGTCTCTGTCTGCCTCCCAGTGCCTGATCTTTAATTCCTCCTTCGCTGTTGGGCCGCTGTTCCTTTTTTCCATTCTACGTTGTGTTCTCTTTGGTCTCCTGTTCTTATTCATCGGTTCCCTCCTCGCCGCCCTGTGGCTTGTCCCCATTTTAGTGTTGCCTCTCTCTCCCTCTCTCTGGCTTCTTGCCCCTGTTTTTAAAATTCCTCCCTCTCTTCTCTCTTCCCTGTTGGCCGTGTGATCGTCAGCCTTTCTCCACCTCTTTCTGCCCAGCTCTCTGTGTCTATCCATTAATTCTTCCCTCTCTGCCCTGTAGCCTGTAGCTTTTGTCCTTTCTCCATCTTGCTGTCTCTGGCTTCCCCGTGACCCTGTTTTAGAATTGTTTCTCTCTTCTTTCTGTACGCATTGCGATTCCTTTTGCTCCCCATCTCCCTTTGTTTTGGGTGTTGTTTTGTTGTTGTTTTTCTGGCTCCCTGTCCCTAATTCTTAATTCTCTGCCTTCTCGTGCTCTGTACCACGTAGCCCCGTGGTTTGTTTTGTGGTGTTCCCTCCCCGGCCCCTTCCCTCTGTCGTTGGCTGTCTCGGCTCCCTGTCCCCGTGGCTTCATTCTTCCCTTTCTGCCCTGTTCTTGTCGCTTATCTTGTCTTTCTCCATCGCGCTCGGTCCAGCTTCCTGCCCCTATTCTTCTTTCCTCCCTCGCTGTCGTGCTGCCTGCCCCAGGTTCTTTGTGCGTCTCCAGCCTGCTCCTCTTCCTTCTTTGTTGGTCTGTGTCCTGCTCTTCCCTCTTTCTGCTGCCTCTCTTCCCCTCTCTCTGCTGCTTTTATCTCCACCTCCGTCAGGCTCCCTGTCCTTCTCTGGCCGTCCTGTTCCCTGCCTCGTGCCTTCTCACTACACGCACACACGTCCCCCCCGCCCCGTCCAGCCGGATGCCGCTCTTCTCTTCTCTCTTCCTACTGTCCCGTGCCCTGCTCCTCACCTTTGGTGGCCTCCCCCTCTGCCCAGCAGCCCGTCGCCCCAGGAGCCAGGCGACGGACGGTCCGTTCCCTGCCAAACCGGGACAAGCGCGTGCCGTGGCTTAGCCCCAGCTGGCTATTCTGCACCAGGGAGCTGCTTGCTCGCTCCACCCTCAGTGGGCTGGGGGAGAGAGCTGGAAGGGTAAGAGTGAGAAAAATCATGGGTTGAGATCAAGACTGTTTAATAGGTAAAGCAAAAGCTGTGCGTGGAAGCAAAGCAAGGAATTAATTCACTCCTCCTTTTCGGCGGGCAGGTGTTGAGCCACCTCTGGGAAAGCAGGGCTCTGTCATGTGTAACGGTTACTTAGGGAGAGAAATGCCGTAGCCGCCGCCCCCCCCCCCCCCCCCAAGGACTCCCCCTTCTTCCCCCAGCTGCGTGTGCTGAGCATGATGTCAAATGGTATGGAATATCCCTTTGGTCAGTTAGCTGGGAAAGCTTTCCCAGCTGTGTCTTCTCCCAGCCTACTTGCTGGTGGGGCACTGAGAGAACCAGAAGAGGCCCTGACTGTGGAAGCAGTGCTCAGCAAGAACCAAAACATCTCTACATTATTAACGGTGTTTTGAGCATAAATCCAAAACGTATCCCTTCCTAGCTACTGTGGAGAAAATGAGCACTATCCCAGCCAACACCAGCTCCGTGCGGCTGCGGCAACGGCGGCCGAGGTGGCCTTGGGGCAGGGGGAGCGTTGGGGACCCTGACCCACGAATGGCTCCTGGGACTTGTTACGTGCGCGCCTGCACAAACACCTGCCCTCTCGTTTGCCCTCAGGGCTGCGTTTGCGCTGCCTTTGCGTGGGGCAAGGGGCTGTGATGGAGCCCAGGGGAGGAGGTGGTGCACTGTGGGGGTGAGGGGAGGGGGCCCCCCGTTGCTGCTGCGCCTCAGCTGTGGGCGGGGTCTGGATGGAGGAGCCCCAGGTGCGGGCGGTGGGGCTGACGGTGCCGGCTCCTCCCTGGAAAAGGGGTGGTGCCCGGCTCCGGGGGGCCAGTGTGAGCCGAGGGCGGAGCGGAGCGGAGCTGTGGCCGAGCGTCAGCGGGCTGCGACTGTAGCGAGGGAGGAGGTGAGCGGGGGCTGGGTGGTGGAGCGCTGCGTCCCGGGTCAAGCCCCGAGGAGGGCTGCGGCGGGGCAGCGCCGGGTCGGAGCGGGCGGTGGGGAGAGCGAGGCTGTGCTGAGGGCTCGGTGGGGCTTCCGGGTGCATCGGCGGCCGGGACGGTGGCCCGCAGGGTCCGAGAGCGGGGAGGGCGGGCTGGCGGCGTGCCGGGAGCTGTGGTGTTGCGCCTGGCGGCTGGCCGTGCGGCCGTGTTGTGGCGCAGAGCATGCCGGGAGGTGTAGTCCTTGCGGCGCGCGGCTGGCGGGCGGCCGTGTTGTGGCGCAGAGCGTGCCGGGAGGTGTAGTCCTTGCGGCGCGCGGCTGCCGGGCGGCCGTGTTGTGGCGCAGAGCATGCCGGGAGGTGTAGTCCTGGCGCAGTGGCTGCCGGCCCTGTCACGTGGTTCGCCGGGGCGTGGCGGGAGGCGCGGTCTTCCGGCGCTCGGGTGCCGGGCGGCCGTGCCGCGTACGGTAGGCGCGGTGTATTTTTGGGGTTGGATTCGTGTTGATTTCTGGGGGCTTGCAGGTGCGGCCGCTCCCCGAGAAGCGGTGAGTTCCCCGGGAGCTGACAGAAGGGAAGAGGGAAAGGAGGAGGACCTTTTCCCCCTGCCCAGGGCGCAGATGATGGCCGCCTCCCCGGCTCGCCGGAGCTCCCGCTCAGCCTCCCCTGGCCCCCCCTTGCCCCGTGCGCCTGCCCCCAGCCCCGGCACCTCCCCTGAAGCGTGCTGCGTAGCCCTTGGCCGCCCCCAGGCCCTGTCGTGAAGGCAGCGAGCCGGCCCTCAAGCGCACTGGATTCCCCCTCGGCGCAGGGGCCCGTAGCAGTAGCGCGGGCAAGGGGCGGTGTGTCCGGAAGCCCCTGCGCAAGGAGGGGCTTTGGTCAGGGTCGATCGACGGTAATGACGGTCGCTGTTTCTTCTTTCCCTCTCCCAGAGACCGTGCTGAGGACGTGGTTGTCTGTCCTTCCCCCGGGGACGCCGTCGACTGCGGCCGTCTCAGGCTTGCGTGGCTTCTCTCTGCCCGGCTTTGCCATCCTCGCAGCGCCGGGGCGAAAAGGGACACACAGAGCCCTTCCCGGCTGTGGACAGGAGCTGCCTCGGCTGAAGCTGGAGACGCCAACGAAAGGTAAAGCAGAAGAAACTGAAGGCGCTCTGGCTGCCAGCTGCCTTCCTGCTGCAGGCAAGAGAGAGCCTGTCCCTGCAGGTGAGGGAGGAAGGATCCCCCTTCATAGTCCGCAGCGGGCCAGGCCACCAACGTGCACCGCAGGGTCCGTACGCGTAACCCGGAGTTGGGTACGGGCATGTAGGGCACGAGCGAGCTAGGCTACGTGCCTAGGAAGCCTCATCTCGTAAGAGCGGTAAGACACCCACGTATCCTCTTTAGGTGGAGGTCGGCCTAGAGTCTGGAGCTGCAGAAGAGGCAGGGAGGAGAGGAGGGGAAAGAAGCATCTGAACGGCTAAATTGTGCCAGCAGCGCTGAGAGCGAGAGTCGCGGTGAGTCCTGGGCCACTGGGGCCCCGTTGCCTCTCTTGTGCGTCCTGGGCCCTCCCTGTCTCTCCCCTGGCCCCCTCTCTTTCCTTACCTGCTGCAAAATTTTTTTTTGTTTGGTTTTTTTTTTTTTTGCGCCCCCCCGCACCTTCTTTCTCCATCTCGCTCTGAGTGGCTCCCTGCCTCCCCGTCTTTTTCAGTCCTCCCTCTCTCTGTCCTGTAGCCTGTGGCTACTTTTCTCTGCCTCTCTCTGCCTGCACTGGATTCCCCCTCGGCGCAGGGGCCCGTAGCAGTAGCGCGGGGAAGGAGCGGTGTGTCCAGAAGCCCCTGTGGAAGGAGGCTTTGGTCAGGGTTGATCTGCGGTAATAACGGTTGCTGTTTCCTCTTTCCCTCTCCCAGAGGCTGTGCTGAGGACGTGGTTGTCTGTCCTTCCTGTTCGTCTCTTCCTCTCTCTATTCCTTTGCGCTGGTCCCTCTCCCTATTGTTCATTGTTTTGCTTCTCTGAACCTTTTTTTATTCCCAGCGTTTTCCCGTGACAGGAGCAGCAAAGAAGGGAGCGGAGCATCGGGGTATCCATGGAGAGAGCATTGGGCGTTCTCCTGTCTTTGTGGGGCTGACCCTGAGGAAGTGTGGTACGTGGGTCGGTAGCATGAATATATATATTTTGTGGGTGCACAAACCCGTTTCAGAGTGTCAGAGGGTAAGGGTTTTGTTCTGTTCAGTGTAAACATTGTTCTGTTTGGTGAATTTGTCGAAGATGAGAGTTCAGTGGGGGAGGAAGTCAGCTCTCTGGCTGGTTTGAGGGTAAGGTGGGCTGTACGTGTTTGTCGGTCATCTCTCACCTGCCAGATGTTTTGAACTAGTTGTATCTGGTTTTCGTAGGGAGTCACGAAGGGGTTTGGGGCTCCCCAGTGGCGGGTGCTGTGGCCAAAAGAGAAAGCAGGGTCACAGAGTGCTTCATTTACGGGGCTGGCCTCGGCCATCTACTGCACAAACTTCTGGTATGTAGCAATCGGGACTCGATTTCCTGAAGGAGGAGAGGATGATGGAGCTCGTTATAAGAGCATAATCGTTTTGTCTTCTTTTGGCAGTACGGGCACCCGAGGACCAGCTTGCTTTTGAGGAACGGCACGAGGATGTTGGTGTCGACGCTCAGCAGAGGAAGGAAGCTTCTTTTGGAGGCCAAGAAGATGAAGTAGACTGCTTATTTGTTGTGTTTGATTTTCATTGCGGGGATGGGGAGGGGTGGAACATGCAAAATGCGGTCCTGGGCAGGGGAGGTTTCTGACGTGGGAGGCCGTGAGAGAGATCATGGACGCTGCTGGACAGGCGTTAGAACCCGTTGCTCAGGTTGGACGAACCCGGCAGAACCACCGCACCATCTTAAGTAATGCCTGCTCACGTACTGAGATTTTAGTAGTTGCCCCCGCATCAGCTTTGGCTTTTCCTCGTCGAGCTTGTATTTTGGCAAGAAGCGTCTTTCGTTAAGCGTTTGGGTCTAAGGGGTGTCCGTGAGGCTACGTGGTGCCCATCCCCATGAGATTTTGTGACCATCAGGTGATATTCAGCATCCATCTTATGCCCGTCTCCTGTAACTACTCTGCAGTTTTCGCTTAAGGCTTGATAGCGCAGCGTTAGCTGAGGGCGGCATTTACCCCGCTGGCCCCTCCACGCCGACGGCGTTTCCCCTGCCGGCCGCTGTCCGTTCCCTGTAACTGTGACTCTTGTCCTGGCAGAACCTTTGCCAAAGCCACCTTTGTGCTCCACAGCAGTCTGTTTTCTGTCTCGAGTATGTTTCTTTTCGGTATCCGATACCCCAGAGCTGTGTACCGTTGGCTCAGGTCTCTTCTTGAGCTTCTGCGAGAAGAGAGAGCCTTCATCTGTTTTTATCCATGTGTCTCCTGGGGTGTTTTTTTGTTGTCCTTTACAATTTAGTTTTGCCCCAGCTACTGAGGTGTTAATTTAGCTGCTTCATACGGTTCCCGATACGCTTGTGTATTTCCACATTTCTTTTCGTGTTTTTTGTCCTGCTAGTTCTGTTAAGGGACTGAGCGAGAGAGAGCGTTGAGGTGACTCCGAATGGTTGATGGCTTTACAATAAATGATTTACTTTATAACCAGAGATATTTTTTGAGAAGGGGTTCTTAAAAGATTTCGTTCTGCTTTGCCATTCCGCTGGGGTAGATGAGCCCCAGCCTTTTTTCGGGAGGCTCATTCTGCTCCTGGGCTTCTCTGGTACTGTTCCTTGAGTTGGTTGCAGGTTTTGAGCTGTCTAAGCTCTTTGGGTAGGTGTGTTTTGACATTCAGAGATGGGGAGGTTTCTGGTTGAGGTAAGAGATTAAGGAGCAGTCAAAGTTGAGCAGCAGATATATATTAGGAAGTACACTTGTACGAGCTTTTGTTTTCCCTTGGGTCAGTAAGTTTTTGTTGGGTGTTCAGGGGTAGCAAGATGGTCTAATAGTGTGTTTTGGATTATTTGGTTTTGTGGGGGTGTTATGGTTTTGTCTGGGTTTTTTTGTTTGTGGTTTGTTGGTTTTTTTTGTGTGTGGTAGGTTTTTTGTTTGTTTTGTCTTGTTTTCCAGGAATTTTGACTTGACTGAAGGTAGAACCTTATATTTTTTCCACCAGTTTTGCCTGTGCGTTGTGCAAGTTGTGTCAGCGCGGCCACTCGAGCGTGCTGTCTGCCGAGAGGTTCTCCACGCGGCTGTTCATGGAGTCGCTCAGGAGTGAGTTACCTACAAAGGGAGAGTGTGTCGCTACACCAGGCACGCCTGTTTGCTTCCCATACTGCTTTTGGTGTTTGGCCTATCAGTGTCCGCCTGTGCTTGAGTCATCTGACACGAACTGTGATTTTTGTGTGTTGCGTGGTTTGACTTTTTCTTGCAGTTTAAGTAACAGGTCGAGGGTTAAGCAGGACAGTCGAGCGAGGCGTGACGGCAAAGGCGAGCAGATGGCGTCGTGTGCTGTGACGGGGCGGGCTGTGAGGTCACTCGTCTGGGATTTCTGCCTTTGGGGTCTCTGTGTTGCCGAACAAGTCAGTCAAAAGGATTTGTTAGTTTGTTTTGCGTGGTGAGCTCTTGCTTTTGGAAAGCAGTGTCCAACATCTGTGTGCCTCTCCGTATTGCCCCAGACGTGGGCCCGGCATTGAAGGTGATGGTTCCCCAGCCATCGGGGACGGACCGAGAATGCGAGCAGGCACCTGACGTGGCCACTGACCCGGGAGGCACGGATTGGGAGGTGAGCGGAGCCGTGTTGGCACGGTAGGGGAAAGGATGAGTCTGGAATGTGGCTGTTGGTGCAGATGCACGGTAGGGAGCCGGACACGGAAGGGAGGGGGCGAACAGAGCATCGTGAGAAGGTAGGTCAGCACGTGACAACGGAGGGGTCGTGCAGTGTGAGCACCTATGTGACTAGTTAATGAAGGGACTCACAAAACTATATGCAAAGCGGGATGTCTGCCCCGACCTCGTTGGGCAAGGTGAGCGATGAACAGGGAGCCGTAGCAGCTGTTATTTTTGAGGTGTGGAATTGTTTGTGAGCGGGCGGCCGCTTCCAGGCGCAGGGGTCGCCTTGTCTCTCTGGTTCTCTAGGCACCGTAGGTGGCGGCGGCCACGACATCCAGCCTCATTAGAGCATGGGGGAGCGGAAGTTCACGGCGCTTCCGAGGAGGCTGTTGTTGCGGAAGTGGCCGGCGTTGAGTGGTGCGATGCTGAGTGATGGCACCGCACGTTTGGAGATGAAGAGTATCCGTGTGACCGCAGCCCCATCCTACGTAGCCTGTGTGGCCTTTTTAAAGGATGGCTTTTGAGCCCCCAGATTTGGAAGGGAAGCTGAGGGGCCGATGCGGTCTTTGTGCAGGTGGCCGGTCGGTTGGGGGAAGCGCAGGTGGGGCAGGCAGGGGTTGTAAAATCAGCGGAGGGTACCATTCAGAGACCGGACACGTTTGGGCCGAGAGAGGTTGTGGTGTCCTTTCTGCAAAACAGAAGCATCTGCCAGGCAGGGGAGTTCCTGCCTGTGCTTGTGCTGTTGTGTGGATTTTGTAGTCTGTCTTTGTTCCTTACTGTACTCGGGTCTCGATGTGTCTGTTGTTCTCCGTGCTGAGCAGGCACCTAGGTAGCAATATTGAGGGTTTTGCAAGCCCTGGCTCATCGGCATAATGGTAACCGAGAGCTTCCTTTCTCGCATTTTAAGTCTACTGCATAGATTTGTCTTGTGTCTGAAATATTAGACCTTTATAGAAGGTCATCTTTTTGCAGCGGTGATTAAGGCGGCCTCAATACTGCTGCTGAAGAGCAGTCTGAATACGCAGAGCCCTTTTCTGGGACCTGTTCCCTGCACCTGGACGTTCTGAGGTCTTTAAGAGTGGCTTGTCGCTCGTACATCGTCCTAGTTGTGGGTATATGGTTTTATTGCAGGTGATGATGGTACGTGACTTCTCTGCGGATGCTATAGCTTCTTCCTCGCTGCCGTATAGATCTTCTCGCCCGGTGGCATCTCTGGGCCGGAAGTCCGTCGTCTCGGTGAGAGTTTTCTTAGGTGCCTCGATCGCGTCGCTTGTAGTATTTGTGAGCAGTGTCAGTCCGTGCACGTCGATGCCTGTGTCAGAGCTGCTCCACCTGGGGGTGTAGCAATGGTAGAGCGGGGGAAAGAATAGCAATAAGAGTATATGGTTAATGTTAATATGCATAGACTGTTTTGGCAACGCCCGTACAACCCTCGTCGGAGCGAGTGGCCGTTGGCAGCAGGCGAGGATGGTAATTTCCGGGGCGTTTTGTGGGTGCCGAGGGGATGACCGTAGCTGTCTGGGAGAGGCAGCTAGAGTGCTAGCTGAGCAGAGGGCACCTCTCAGCTGTTCAAGCTTGTACGTGCGTGGGGCTTAACATTTGATTGAAGGTATTTCCTTTAATGGCATGCAGTAGTTGGGCTCTAGATGGTATTCCTACGTGGAAGCAAGACCTGTGGAATGGTTAAGCTGTTGCTGTGCGTCCAGGTGACTTGTTCTATCATGCTGTTCTTGCAGAGGATGAAGATGGAGCTGTGCAGGGTGATGGAGCAGAGCTGAGTAGAGCACACTAAGGCAGCGGGTCCGTGTGCAGGATTAAAGGGAAGATGCGACCGAAGGCTATTTGAGGAGCATTTCAGGCGAGCTGGGTCGCAGTGAGGGGGCGCATGGGGCTGGTGACTTTGTTCTCTTTGCTCTCAGGAGCACAGCACTATCCCTAGGGGCTGGCAAGGTTCTAATTGTGGGGCCGGCGCCCATCGGGTGCTTCTTTTTGCGTTACAGTTTAAAGTGTGGATCGCTCTGATGTTTGAGGAGTTTCTGGGCAGTTGTCGTCTGCGGCGTCGTTCCCAGATGCGTGAACAGCTCTGCTCTGTCGCTGTCTGTTTTCAGGGAGCGTGATTTCTTCCCTGCATCCTTAGATTCTTAGGTCTTGTAGCCGGGCTTCTTGTGCCTCCTCCCTCTCAGTTTTGAGAGGAACTTCTTGTCACGGGCCCTGACGCTCTTCTAATCATTTTGGATCTCGTTAGGGCCTCCTTGCATCACTGTCAGGGTTCTGCAGGTCTTGTTGCTGGACGAGCTCTTCCGTCCAGTTGTCTCTGTGTTTGCCGAGAGCGTTCTCTCGTCTTGGAGGCGCGCAGTTTGTAGTGTTTCTCATAGCGTTGGTGTGTGCGTTTTGTGAGTTTGGCTCGGAGCCGCCTTGCTGGCCGTGTAGAGTCAGGTAGGTGGCACAGCGATGAGAGCTTAGGGTTCATCTGTTGCTATGCTAAGGCTGTTGGGGGAAAGGTGGTACCGTCATCTCGGATTGAGTGGCCCTCCTCAGCAGGCAAGGACCATAATCACCGTGACGTTTTGTGGGCTCAGAGGCCGTGACCGTGGCTATCTGGGAGAGGCAGCTAGAGTTCAGCTGAGCAGATTACCTCTGCAGGGTGTTCAAGCTTGTACGTGCGTAGGGCTTCATGTTTGATGTCATATGTTTGTTTTTAATGGCAGGTTATAGTCGGTGTTCAGGAACAGTTAAGGTACTGCTGTGCAACCAGGCGACTTGTTTCGTATTGGTTTTGGAGATGCCGAGGGACGAGTCGTGCAGGGCGACGGAGGGGAACTGAGGGGACCGATGTAAGCGGGTGAGTTGGTGCGTGGTGTATATAGAGGGAAGATGTGACCGATGCCTCTGTGACTCCATTGCTCCTTGCGTTTGTCTTTTGTTTTGGTTTTGAAGTAGTGTAGCAATGAGCAAAGGAGGCAAGTCGAGCAAGGCGAGTGGTGATTGGTGGGCTGAAGTAGCAGCTCTTTTCTGAGGTGTTGTGTTGCTGGTGAAGTTATAAGCAACGCGTGTCGTTTGGGTGTTACGGACGGCGGGCGAGGTGCTGTGTTCAGCTGCAAGTGACGTAGGCCGGGTGGGAGGCTGTCGAGGGAAAGGGGTGCGAGACGGGGATCGGTGCGGGCAGGCTGTGGCATCGGGCAGCATCTCAGGAGGTGCCTTTTCGCTTGGCTTTTTGCAGGTGCCGCTGGCAGGCTCGGAGCGGTGCTGCCGCATGCCTATGAGAGGTCTGAGAAGGTGGGGCAGCGGCCAGCATCTAAGACCAGAGAATGCTGTGGTCCGTCGTCGAGCTCTTCAGTTTTGTAGGTAACACGTGGGCCGTCTTTGGAATGGCGTATGAGCATTAGAAGTGAGCTGGGTAGTAATGAGGAAGTCACGGGGCGGTGATTTCTCACGAGCGTAACGGTAGTTTACTGTGTGTTGATACGTTTGGTGCCACAAGCGATGACGGAAGCGGGGTGTGATGCTGGAATCTGTGCAGAGCAGGTGAGCCGATGGGCATGTTCGTTTTGATGAGGGCGGTCCTCTGGAAGAGATCTGTGTTGACCTGTGTGATACTTATTGCTGGCTCTGGGTTTTTTTCTTATGATGAAGAGGCACCTGGCCACTGCAAGAATATCCTGGTTAGCTGGTGTGTTTCTTGTTGTGAAAGGATGCATAATCTGACCCATCTGAAAGCCCCACAGTGTGACTTTTGTTAGGAAGAGATTTTGAAGAATTGAGATATTTCTTATTCAGTGAGGTTGCATTCTATGAACTTGCCATCAGAGTGCATCTTAGAGACGATGTCTTTGTCAGTAGAACTCATCAGCACAAGACTTGCAAAGTATTGCTTTTTTTTAAAGATAAAAAAATCCATGGTCCTTGCGGAGATCCAAGCACAGCACATACTCCAAAGGTTGATGGCATTGGTAGTGCTTGGGTTCTCAGTTGTAACAGTCGAGATACCATAAAATGCGGTTCCCCTGCATGCTTCGGTACAGCCGAACGCATTAGCAGGTCTGCCGGTCCTTCTTGGTAGCCCCGTGTATTGCAACACAGGGGATTTGATTTGTGTGGTTTTTTGTTGTGGTATTTTTTTCCCCCCCAAAAAAGTAAAACTGTATCGGGGATCTCTTCACTCACCGATTCTTCTGTCATAAATGAAAGTTTAAAAAAAAGCTAACATCGTCTGATTTACGACGTGACTTGCGCTCTTTCAGCTGTAACTGCCAAGCAGATGTAGGGTACGATTTGTTAGGTGTACTTAAGCAGGTAGGTATTTGTTGTAAATATTTAATGAGGGGCGACTGAATGTTGTGGGGGGGTGTTTCCTGCCGGTATTTTGAGGGAGCGCTCTTAAGTATTTTATTTCAGTCTCGCTTTCGACGCGCGTTTCCCTGGCAGTTCAGCAGCATCTCTTGGGCGGGGCAGCTGGGCGGACGTCCCTCCCGACTCCGTAACACGCCAAAACCCCCCAGTCACGTTGCTGCTGTGTATTTTGGAGATAGATAATCTTATGGCGGGCGTGAACGGCTGTGCGAGTTGAATGAACGCAGAAGGAAAATGGAAAGCTTTTAGAGCCTAGACGCTCATATTGGATGTGCGTAAACACGCGCCCGCCTTCTCAGCACAAAGTGAATTACTGAGATTTATTCTTAATTTTTTACGTTACTCTTTCAAGTTTGACACGCTTCACTTCAGGCTTCGTGGAGCCAGGCAGCAAGACGTGCGGCGGCAGGGCGAGGGCTGTAGCTGCTGCAGTGGATCTGTAAGCGGAGGTTCCGGTTCCGGTACAACTTTGCCCCGCAGCCTCACGGGGTTATCTCCCCGCAGTGGTGCCGTAAGGAAGGGATGAGACGTTTTCCAGCACCAGCCAGAGCGTTCAGTGTTACGCGAAGGATCTGTTCAAAATGGTATCGGTTAGTCTTAATACCGTTTTCAAGTGTTCCAATCACTCTAGCTTTTAAAGGATGTGTTGTGTTTTGACGTGACCCGTTTGCCTGGAATCTTCCTGCGGCTCAATTTCCTTCCTACCCCTTATGCTGACTGAGCTCCTCCATTTTCTTCTGTGCTATTTTATTAACGTGCTGAAATATAGTTTGGGATTTCTGTTTTTCAGATGTCGTCTAAGTGTCTCGTGATGCTCAAGAGATGCCCGCCGGTCGTTAAGCGTGGTGAAGGTAAGGGGCCATCCCTCGGCCTGGAGGCTCCTGGCTCTGTCTCCAGCGGGTGCCCCGCAGGTGCGGCCGCGAGGGCTGCCCGGTGGGGAGAGTCGGGGCCCCCAGGGACCGGGGCTGTTTGTCACCCCGGGGAGCCCGTCCCAGTGCGGGAACATGTCCGAGCGGAGCCCGAGAGAGACGTGACACCGTCCTCTGGCACGCTCCTGCTCTGCCGTGGGGCAGGCGCCAGCCTGCGGACAGGGGCTGGGGGGGCTGCAGCTGTTTGGGGGGCTGCCCCACCTTTTAGATTTTAGCAGAGCTCCCCTTTTTTTGGGGGGTGGGTGTGTGTACCTTTGTAAATGACACTATTAATGAGCTGCAGGTTGGAGCAGATTCCCTTGTTTAGTGCCCTTCTTGGGGGTGAATCACAGAATCTCAGGTTGGAAGGGACCTCAGGGATCACCTAGTCCAACCTTACTATAATAAAATAGGGGGAGTCCTGGGGGGGTGATGATGTCATGCAGGGCACCCCAGTGTCACTGGGGGAGCTGATAATGCATCAGAGGAGCAGGTCTGTGTGTGTGGGTCATCTAGGGGTTCCCCCCCTCAAAAAGGGGGGTTGCAGCCCAAAAATGCCTGAAAATTCAGGGGGCTATTAAGGAAAATATTTTAAGGCAACGTGGGTGTGAGGCACTGAATTAGAGAAAACCTCTTACTTTATATATATTGAAAAGTATTATTACTTTATAGATGTATAAAGGGATTTTAGGATAGAAAGAATTCTACATTGAGATACGGGATTTTAAAATACAAAAGTAACTCGCCTGTCTACATATATTTAAAATAAAAAATAAAGGCGTTTAAAATGAAGAAAAAGGATTTATGAAGGAATTCAAAATAGAAGGAAGTCTGACTAGAGTGAGCATCTACACTTACTGTGTGTTACATAGTCTAAGTAGATGTCTAATCTAAATAGAGATTATATATATAGTGAAATAAATAAGTCTAAATACATGTAATTGTAAGTAGATGTCTAAATAGAGAAGTTGAAAAAGATGAAAGTGTCAGAAAAGTATAAGTAAGCAGATAGCTAGTCTAAATAGGTGTTCTATATATGTATTGATATGTAAGTCTAAACAGGTATGTGTAAATAGCTATTCTGTGTAAGTGTAAATATAGCCAAGTCTAAACATATCTAAATAGATATGTGTAAAATATATGTATTCCATAAGCATATGGATGTGTAAGTAGACCACATAAGTGTAAATGTCTATGCTATATAAGGTTTTTAAAATGCCAAGAAACCCTATTTATAGACAGGATTTATAAATTTGACAACCCCCCTCAACTCCCCCCATCAACTGAAGATACAAATGCACTTTCAAATGTTGCCCCTCTCGCCTTCTCCTTTTCCTATCCCAGTGTGGGCCTGATTCCCCCAAATGGGGATTTTCCCCTATGGGGCCGCACATGCGGAGTGGGAGCTGCTGCCAGGGCACAAAAGAACCCCAAACCTTTTGAGTCTGGGTCTGCAGTGGTGGGGGGTGGTGGAACCAAAGCAAACAGAAAAAAACTAAACAAAAACCCAAACAGTTTTGGGGGAAAGAAAACTGGAAGAGTCAACTCCAGGTGGATTTGTGCAGCTGGAAAGAAAGAAAATGGCTGGGGGGTATGAAAGGGGGAAGGGGCTCTTAAGATGCAAACCCAGAAGTTAACTGTTCTATCTCTGAATGCTTATCCAGCTGAAAGTTAATTGTTGCGGAATGCTTATCTAGCCGCTGTGTAAAATAATTAGCAAGGAGGCCTGGAATCCACTTGCGAAGGACAAATTCCTGAGAAGGATGGAAAATTGTCTAAAGAACCAGGTAAAACAGTAGTTTGGACAAGTGTCAAGAGATAACTGAGTCTGCGCAAAACCAAAAGGTTACTAGCGGTGATGAAGAGGAGCCAGCAGCCTTCATCTTTACTACCCCCGATCACCACCACGAGGAGGCACTGTGCAAGCTCAGTTGGGAAAGATTTATGGAAACTACTTGTTTGGCTGATTTTAATATGACGTGGGGAAAGGTCATGCATATCTATAGGCGTATTGGGAAATTGTATGTATCTGTAATGCTTTACTACATAAATGGAAGACAAACTATCACACAGGTGCGCATGACTTTGGTGGGACTACCCCCCATGCTGAATAAACATACCTACTTCACAATCTTACAGATTGTGGAGTCTGCTTTCTGCACATCAGGTAGGTGGGCTGGGGAGTGACAAAACAAACACACACCACAAAAAAAAAAACTACAAAAAACTCCAAATGAAGAAACCCATGGACCAGCCACTCTCATCCACAAAACAAACTGAAAATCACCAATTTTTGTGGTTCAAAAACACCCCCCCCCCCACTTTATACAATATTTTTTAAGAACAACCCCAAGTTTTATATTATGGGGAAAAAAAAAAGGACCCAAAACACAAATCCCCAAGAAACCCAGCAAAATCAAAAACAACACAACCCAAAGATAACCAAAAAAAAAAACCCCCAAAGCAATAATTGACCAACCCAACCCTATAGAAAAAACCACCATGAAAATCCTAATTTGGGGATTACTAGGTGTGAAACACCTGCATTTGGAAGGGCATTTCTGGGGCTTGTCTGGAATGGGTTTCCTGCAGTGGGTCAGTTATCTGGAGCGGATCGTTATCCCAGGTGAGTTGCCTGTTGTGGATTATCCTGGGGGGACCCCCTGGTGTCAGTCATCCCCATGCATGTTCCCCATGGAGTGTCTGCCCAGACATTCCCCCATCCAGCAGTGTCTGTCTCCTCCCCCACCGTTCCTCTGCATGTGTCTGTGCCCTCCCTTCCACTGAAATGGGCCTCCTGCATGAGATTTTCTCCTGTGTGGGTTTTTTCTTGGTGACATGCCCTCACTTACCCTGCTCTCCTGTTCTGTGCTTGCTGAAGCCTTGTGCTTATGCTGGATGAGCAGAGCAGGGTCCTGGCAGTGCAGAGGCAAGGCGCTGCCAAGCCAACGAAGCCCAAGGATCAGCAGTGTAAAACTCCTTTGCAGGTCAGCCACTGGCACCTGGTCTGCCTGGCTGCCCTGCGCCCTGATGCACAGCTGCCCCCCTCACCCCAGGCAGCCTGCCTTCAGAAGGGCAGCTGTGTTCCCCTGATTTTATTCCTTTAGGTTTGACACTTTGGGCTTCATTGAGTAAGCATGATGTGCAGCAGCAGTGAAAGAGCTGTAGCTGTGGTGGTGAATCGGTAAGCATAGATTCTTGGTACGCTATAGCAGTGCCCTGCAGTCTCATAGGGTTATCTCCCTGCGGCAGTGCCGTAAGGAAGGGATGAGGCTTTTTCCAACACCAGCAAGAATGTTTAGTGTGGTACCATTTTGATCAGATTTTTAGTATAAATAGCTGTTAATAGTGTTTAAGTGTTCTACTCACTTAAGCTGTAAAGGATATGTTGTGTTTCAAGCTGATTCATTTACTTAGAAACCTCCTTTGACTGAACTGATAGACTATGCCTTAGGCTGACAACAGTTTGTATTTTCATCTGCTCCCATTTTTTTAATATGGTGACATATAGTTAGATTTTTGTTTTTCCAACATCTTGATGAAAGCATCTCGGTATGCTCAGTAAATACGTCCCCACCCATGCTTGCTTCCTGTTACTCGGGGCACACTAATGTCACTATGTGTGGGGAAATGACGCAGCAGAGGAGCAGGTGAGGGGGGGTGGTGCGTGAGGGATTTTAGATGGTGGTCAGTGTAGGGCCACAGTGGAAGAATCACAAGCTGAACACAGCTGTGAGAACGCAACCTCCAAGAGGGGAAGCGGGAGGAATGTCATTGCACAATATTGTTGTTGCAACCCCAGAACCGCCGTTAGCTGGCAGAGCACGTACCCGGCAGGCCTTGTTGCATGTGCCGGCCACGCGTGCGGCAACGTCTAGGCAGTACTTTTGCCTTGAATCTGCTGAGGGTATAAAAAGGGGCGGCTCAAAGCAGAGAGAGGGGGGGAGACAGAGCACACTCTGGGAACCACAGGGGACACCCTGAAGGTGCCATGCCTACCTCCCTTCTCCACGATGACTGTGCTCACAGTCACCGTCCTGCTCGGCAGTGTCTCGGGTATAGTCGGGTTGGTCAGACTCTGATGAGGGGAAAACAATATGCTAGTAACTGCTTCTGCAAGGCTCTAACAGAGCAATAAATACTGTTGTGCTTTTGAAATATCATATGTTGGGTGAATTTTGTGCATAGGAATCCTGCTAACCTGTTACAGATGGGGGGTCCCTCCCCAAAGAGTCATGGGGGGATTATTAAATATTATAAACTATAAGTATGGGTGTGTGACATTATAGAGGAAGGAATTCAAAATAGGAAAAAAAACCCTTTTCCTTTATTGCAGAGTTTAAAATGCACAAAAAAATTATTTTATGTCTATACAAGTTTTTTATATTTTAAGAGCCTGTACATGTTTCTAATTGGAATATAAAAAATTTAAAGTTCTTTGTACTATACAGTAGGTAAAAGGTTTTTTTTTAAGGTTTTTTCTTTATTTATAAGTTAATATTGGTTTTCAAAATATATAAGAAGTCGTCTGCCTGGATAAAGCTATCTGAATTTAGTGTGTGTTCTATAATAAGCCTACCGCAGGGTCACAGGTTGGAAGGTTCTCAGGGATCATCTAGTCCAACCCTTCTGTTAGATATCCTATGTAATCTAAATAAAGATAATAAAATAAGCATAAACAGGTATAGAGATAAGTAGATATCTCAGTCTAAATAGAGAAGTGTAAAATTAGTGACAATATATGTAAGTTTAAACAGATAGCTAAATAGAAGTTCTGATAAAAGTGTTGATCGGTATGTCTAAATAGATGCATAAATATTCTATAGATGTATATAGATATAGTCACAATAGATAGTGTAAACAGATATTAAGTTATAAAACATCTATGTATTCCCTAAATATACATATATTTAAGTAGATACTTCAGTGTAAATATCTCTGCTATATAGGATTTTTACAACACTAAGAAAAACACTATTTATAGAACGGTTTCAGAAGCTCAACCCCCCCCCTTCATACGTACTGAAGTTATAAAAGCGCTTTCTAAAGCTGCCCCTTATCCCTTTTCCTTTTCCGCTCCAAGTCAGGGCCCATCCTCCCAGTTGGTGACTTGCTCCTGCAGGGCTGCGCTTGCAGAGCGAGAGCTGCTGCCACAGCACTAATACACCCCCAAATCCCCGATTCTGGTCTACCTACCTCTCTGGTGCCCCAAAAGTTGTTGCTCTTTTGCCAGTTCTGCCCTGTACGCTTCACCTCTTTGTTTCTGGTTCCCATGTGCCTTGTTCCAGCTCTTTCCTCTGTCCTTCCTCCCTATTTATTCTTTTTCCTCTGTCACACTGCTTTTGGGTGCTGACCCTGGTAGCCAGCTCACTGCAACCATATCTGACGCGTGTGAAGGGACAAGGCTTCGCTGCTTCCTGCCCATTCCCAGATGCGTTTGCAGCCCCTGGGCTTCGGGGTGAGTGGCTGCAGTTGGGTCCAAGGGAGAAGATGATGTGCTGTTGGATGCAGCTGGTGAGTCCGAGGACAGGGCTGGCCCTGCTGTGCCAAGGGGCTCTAGCTGGGGAGAGGGCTGCCTGGACACTCCTGCCTGCAGGAGCTGGCTGAGGAGTGAAAGGAAGGGTGTTCCACAGGCAGGTGCCTCCAGCAAGGAACAGCGTGTCGTTGAGCAAGGAAGGATCCGTCCCGGCCAGAGCACGCCACCAGCACAAGGTAACAGGATATCAGCAGCTCTGTTGGCTATGTGCGTTGGCCCCCGTGTGTCCAGGAAACACGGTCGGAGAGGAGTGTCGGGGCACCCGCCTCCTGCTCCGGGAGGGGCATGGTTTGGGCAGCCAGCACTGTGGAGGGGGAAGGGGCAGAGGGAGAGAGAGAAACCTCAGGGCTGTGAAGGTGTCCTGCCCACAACAGGAGCTGCAGTGAGTCGCACGGCTCCTCCCATGCATCTGGGCCTATCCCTGCTATGCTTTTCCCAGTGTCTGTCTGCCTCCTTGCCTGTCCCTGCCTCTGTCTCCTTCTCAGGCTGCACAGCTCACCAAAGCTTTTTGGTCTTCTGCCAACACTGCCCTGCACCCCATCGCCTTCTATGTGTCCTTTCTATACCTCTCCTTTTCTGGCTCCACACCTGCTATTATTTTTTCTTCCCTATTACTTGTAAAAATTGCATTTCTAGGTCTGCCTCTACCCAGCGACCTATCTCCATTTCAGTGACTCCCTCTGCTCTGCCCCGGCTTGCTCTTCCTACATCCTTTCTCTGCGGCCATCTATCTGTCTCCCTCTCTTGATATTTACCTTCTACCCACATGGCCAGAACCCCGTTGATTTTTACATTTGCGCTGTCTGTCTACGTTCAGTTCCGCGTCCACGTTTGTTTCTTCCTGCCTGTCCTCAACTAAATCAATTTTTCAATTTTGTTTGTCTTCATTGATTTAGTTTGCGGTCCCTATTTCTTACTTTTTCCTGTCTGACCCTTACTCCATTGCTTTTAAAATTCTCTTTCTAGGTTTAGTTTTACGAAGCTGCCAATCCCTAATTTTAAGGGTTATTTGTTGGTCATGCACCCCATTGCTTTTAAAATATTTTATCAAGGTGACTGTTTTTTTTTTTTTAATAGAGTTAATAAGGTTGGAAAAGGCCTGTGGTATCATTGAGTCCAACCATCAACCCAACACTACCGTGCCTCCTACAGCGCCACGTATACGCATCTTTTGAACGCCTCCAGGGAGGGCAACTGCCCCACCTCTCTGGACAGCCTGTTCCAATACCTGACGACTCTTTGGGTAAAGAAATTTTTCCTAATACCCTATCTGATCATTCCCTGATGGAACTCGACACCATTTCCTCTTGTCCAATCGCTAGCTCTTTGGGAAAAGGAACCTACACCCAGTTTACTACGACCTCCTCTGAGCCTCCTCTTCTGCAGACTTAAACAACCCCAGTTCCCTCAGCCGCTCTTCATAAGACTTGTTTTCCAGACCCTTCCCCAAGCTTTGTTGCCCTTCTCTGGACATACTCCAACTACTCAATGTTCTTTTTGTACCGAAGGGCCCGAAAGGGAACACGATACTCAAGGTGCGGCCTCACCAGTGCCAAGTCGGGGGTACGATCACTTCCCTACTCCTGCTGGCCACGCTATTTCTGATACAAGGCAGGACCCCATCGGCCTCCTTGCCAACCCAGGCAGACCGCCGCCTCACGTTCAGCCGGCTGTCAACCGGCACCCCCGGGTCCTTCTCTGCCGCACAGTTTTCCAGCCGCTCTTCCCCAAGCCTGTAGCATTGCATGGGGTCGTTGTGACCCGAGCGCAGGACCCGGCACTCAGCCTTGTTAATTCTCATAGAGTTGACGTCAGGCCATGGGTCCAGCCAGTCCAGATCCCTCTGCAGAGCCTTCCTACCCTCAAGCAGATGAACGCTCCTGCCCAACTTGGTATCATCTGCAAACTTACTGAAGGCACACTGTCCCCTCATTCAGAGCATTGATATAGACATGGAACAAGACTAGTCCTAAAGGTGACCCCTGGGGAACAGCGCTCATGACCAGCCACAAATTTTGTTTAACCTCTGTCACCACTATTCTTTGGGCTCAGCCATCCAGCTAGTTTTGTACTCAAGGAGTACACCTGTCCAAGCTAGGAACCACCAGCTTCTCCAGGAGAATGCTGTGGGAGACAGTGTCAAAGGCTTTACTGAAGTACAGGTAGATAACATCCACGGCCCTTCCCTCATCCACTAGGTGGGTCACCTGGTCATAGAAGGAGATTGGGTTGGTCAGGCAGAACCTGCAGTGTCTGGGCCTGATCCCCCTGGTCATCCTGTACATGCCTGGTGAGCGCACTGAAGGTGAACCATTACTACCCTGGTGATAAACAGCCAGTCTACTAGAGACTGAGGCCAAGAAGGCCTCAAGTACCTCAGTCTAGTCCTCAGTGGCAGCATTCCCCACCCTGGCCCCCAGTAGAGGCTGGAGAGTCTCTTTGGCTCTCTTTCTGTTAGCATATATGTAAAAGCGTGTTTTGTCATCTCTAATAACAGTGGCCAGTTGAGTTCTAGCTGGGCTTTTGCCTTCCTGGTTTGCGTAACAAGCTCTGTGTTCTGTTCCTGACTTGCCTACGCATTCTTCAAAAGCAGTAAACTCTCCTTTCCCCGCCCCCCGAGCCACCGCAAAAGCTCTCTGTTCAGCCAGGCCTGTCATCTTCCTGCCCGTTTGTCTTACTGCGCACAGGGACAACCTGGTTCTGCACCTTCCAGATTTCCTTCTTCAACGTCCAGCCTTCCAGGACCCCTTAGCCCTTCAGGACTTCCTCCCAAGGAACCCTTTCAACCAGTGTCCCGAAGAGTCCAAAGCCTGCCCTCCGCAAGTCCACGGTATAGATTTTGCCAGCCCCCCCTTCCTTATTTTGCCAGGCATCAGGAATTCTCTCAGGGTGCAGTCGCTAGGCGCAAAATGGCTTCCAACCCCCACATCTCCCACCAGTCCTTCTGTTTCTAAAGAGCAGGTCAGTCGAGGCACCTCCCCAGTAGGCTCATTTACCAGCTGCATCAGGAAGTTACCTTCCACGTGCTCCATGAACCTCCTAGACAGTTTCCTCTGCTGCGTTTTCTTTCCAGCAGACATCTGGTAAGTTCAAGTGCCCCATGAGAATAAGGGGTAGCAACTGGGAGAGTTCTGCCAGCTGCCTGTAGAATTCTTCAGCTACTTCTTCATTGCAGTCAGGTGGTCTACAGCAGACCCCCAGCTGGATATCTGCCTCCTTGGCCTTTCCCCTCATCCTTACCCATAAGCCGTCAACCTCATCCTCCCAATCATTGAGCTCTCTACAACCAAAACACTACCTAACGTACAGAGCCACCCCACCACATCTCCTTCCTTGCCTAACCCTTCGTAAGAGATTAGAGCCATCCATCGCAGCACTCGAATTGTACGAGGCATCCCACCGCATCTGGTGAGAAACCGTACTAGGAGCAGCTAAAGTCACTTGGTTTATTAAGCCTAGAGACAGGGAGACCTCATCTCCCTCTGCAGCTTCCTCACAAGGGGTGGAGGAGGCACAGGCGCCGATCACTTTTCTCTGGTGACCAACAATAGGACCTGAGGGAACGGCAGGAGGATGGGCCAGGGGAGGTTTAGGGTGGGTATTAGGAAAAGTTTTTTCACTCAGAGGGCCACGGAACATGGAACAGGCTCCCCAGGGAAGCAGGCACAGCGCCAAGCCTGACAATAATCAAGTAGCACTAGGGCAACACCATCAGAGGCATGGGGTGAATTTGGGGTTGTCCTGTGCAGGGAAAGGAGTTGGACTCTAATCCTCGTGGGTCCCTTCTGACCCAGAACGTTCTACGATTCTGCGATGTCTGCGACGGCAAGAAAATCAAAGCTATCCCGCTGCACAACAGCTTCTATCTCCTGCCTTACGGCATCTATGCTGCATGCATCGGGGTAGACCTGCTCAAGGTGGGATATTGATTTCACCCTCGAGCTCGGCACGCCGCCCCTAGGCTCTTCTTTAGCGAGCCTGGCTATATCCCTTCCCCTCCAAGTCTCCCTTAAAGCCGCCTCCCCGAGCCCTGCAAATTCCCAAGGAAGAATGCTTTTCCCCCTTTGAGATAGATGAACTCCTTATTCAATCCCTTTCAATTTTTTTCCAGTGGTACCCTAACCACCCTTGCGTTTATCGTGTTCTTTTTGTGTACTATTATCACCTTTACTGTGGTCCTTTGTTCATTTTCAGCTCTTTCCTTAGCACCATCGCTTTTAAAATTTTATGTCTGTGTTTTATTTCTATTACTATTGTTTAGTTGTTATTGTCTCTTAATCCCCTGGCTTTTAAACTTTCCTACTTTTGTCTCGTTCGCCGGTGTTACTTCTCAATTATTTTTCATAGCGCTCTCGCTTTTTACATTTCCTTTTCACGTCTGTTTTGGGTCACTGTCCTTATTGCATAAGATTGTCTTTATTTCCTAATACGCACTGCTGGCTAGGCTTTCTTTCTACAGCAACCTCAGTTCTCGTTGCTGTCTTTGCAAAATTATTTCTCATCTCTCTTTAGCGCCCTCGCTTTTTCCATTTCCTTTCTACCTCCCTTCTAGGTTACAGTCTCTGTTTTAATTTTTTCTTTTATTTCCCTATAAGCCCTTCCTTTTTAAATGTTATTTATAAGTTAACTCTCATTCCTTTGGAAGTTTAAAAAGTTATTTCTTCTATTTCACTAATGACCTTGCTTTTTCCACTTACTTTCTACATTTCCATTTTACTTGACCGTTGCTATTTTTAATTATTTTTCCCTCATTTCTTGAATCGTATTTTCCTCTAAAATTTTGTACAATTTTATCTGGTGTCTTTGTTTTAGTTATTTCTTGTCCTTAGTAGCAGTACCTTTGCTTTTATAATATTTTTCTATTTTCCATCCCTATTATAAATAGTTTGCTCTCGGTTTCCCTAATCCCTGTCACTTTTTAGATTTCTTCCTTTAGCCCGTTTCCTGTGCTTATTTTGCTCTGTTTTCTTTCAAGTATATGTCTTCCCTTAACACCATCACTTCACCAGTTTTCTTCATCCGTTTGCTGTCCCTATGTTTTAAATTTTATCTTTAGTTCCATAATCCCCCTTGCTTTTTAAACCTTTTCTATGCCAATTTTTCTCCCTTTGCTGTCTTTTTAAAATTATTTCTTCTCTTCCCTTAGCGTCACAGCTTTTACAATTTGCTGTCTCTCTTAGCTGGCTGTCCCTATCTATTTTTGCCCTTCCTTTTCCTAATCTCTTGCTTCCTAAATGTTCTGTCTACTTTTATTCCCTTTGCTGTTTCTCAGAATTATTTCTTGTCTTTCATTAGTACCGCTGCATTTTAACTTTCTTTCCGCTCCCGTTTCAGTTTCCTGTCCATCTTTTAATTTTTCTCTTTGTTTTTCTAACATCCCGCACTTGATTTTTTTTTTTCCCTACATCTCCAAGTCACTTGGCCTTTGGTGTTTTATGTTTTTCCCTATTTCTTTACTATCAGTTTTTAACTCCTCTGCCTAATGTTATCCATTGGCTGTATTAACACTTGAATAATTTCTTGTCTTTTGTTAGTGTCGCAGCTTTTAAAATGTCATCTTTTACCTCATAGGCCTTTTACCTCACCGCCTTAGACGTTCCCCAGCAGCACACTGTTGTCGCAATCGCACCCCTCCAAGACATCTGTTCCCAAAAAAGAGCAATCTTTTTCTTTTCTATGCCATCTAGGATGCCTCCCGAGACCTTCCCTGTGCTCCACAGCATTTTGGTAGCATTTACTCTCCTTTTCAATCTCTTATCCCGCGAGCCTTTCGTGACCCCTCTGCTCCCAGTCACCGTGTGTCCAGAGAGCCCCTTTGCGTCCCACAACCCTGTTTTAGCTCAGTAGCAGACTTTGGTCTTCCCTTGTTATCTCTGAACCCAGTCGTCGGGTTTGCTTGTGCCTCGGAGCGCTCTTAGCGTACCGTCTGCTGACTACGGTACCTCCGGCTGGTCCCCGGCTCCTGAGGAGATCTGTAATCTGGTCACACCCCTCCAGACCGTATCCTCGTTTCCCAGAGCATTCTTTTGTCTCTGCGCCTCACCCGGGACCCCTCAGGGCGCCGCAACACCTACCGGCCCCTTTGAGGTCGCATTCTGCGCGCTTTTAGCTTTGCCGTGGCACTCGCACCCCTCTCTCACCATCTGAAGATTTCCCGAGTCTGTGTATGCTGCGCACAGCAGTCATTCTGTCCTTTCTTCCTTCTGTTTGTGCCTCTATTTGTTCCCTGGCTTTCTCATGTTGCGTTTACTGAACTCAGATGCCCTCTGGATGTAATTGTCACATCCCCAAATACTTTTCTGTCTCTCTGCCTTCCTCAGGACATCTTCTATCCTAGTCACGGTCCTTTCCTAGACGCTCCAAGGCTGCTTGGGTGTCTTGGGCTCCCTCGGGACTCCTCTGCTCCGTTTGCTGAGTTCCCACGTGACATCCCCTCATAGAGATAGCCCAGGGCCCTGTTCTAGCTCAGAAGGGCACTTTTCCCCCCTCTTTACCCTCCAGCTCTATTCCTGAGTCGGTATCTGTTACCCCGATCACTTTTTTCTTTCCTCAATTCTTTGCCGCCCCCCGTTCCAGCTCCCCCGAGAATATCTGTTAGTTTGGTGAATTCCCTTTTGAGCTTCCTGCATTCTCACCACTGCTTTAGTTTCTCTGGTCCATTAGAAACTATTCCTATCCCTGTGACAACGCCTCTTGTTCTGCCAGAACCTTTCCTAAAGCCATCTTTGTACTCCGCAGTAATTAATTTGTTTTCTGTCTTATGGTATGTTTCTCTTTGGTATCTGGTACCCCAAAAATATCTACGGGTGGCTCTGATCGTCTCTTGAGATTCTTGGAGAATCAATAGCCTGGATCTATTTTTAGCAACACACGCCTCGATGAGTTTTTATTGCACTTCCCCATTTATTCTTTATTTAGCTGCTTATATGCTCATTAGGACGCTTCATATAACTTTTGATACCATTCCTGTATTTCCCTTTTTAAATTTTTGTCCTTTAAGACTGCTATCAGTCTCTTAAGGAAATCAGAGTGTCAAAATTACTCTGAATTATCAGTGATTTATAGAAAACAATTTCATTTGAACCAGAGATTTAATTCACTTTGCCATTCAGTCATATCTAGACTATAGCTCTGCTAGTATGTAGATAGTATGTGTGGTTTTGCTAGAAATGAACCATAATTGTATAACTCTTCTGTTTTACAGAAAAGTAAAACATACAACTAATGGTCATAATAGTGCTATTATAATCCAGGAGCTGCTCTTCTATATAAATTAGTAAGACATGGTTTTTCCCTGTATACATCCCAGGAAAATGAAGTTTAATTTCTTACCTGGCCACAGTGCTGATGCAATACATGTAGATGAAGAAAAACAAATAGTAGTACAATTAGAGTAAGAACCACTCGTTTTGTCTTTTTCCATGCTGTTAACATAAAGCACTTGAGAAAACTCCCTGCTGTTCCTTCAGCTGCCTTTATACCCTGTGGTGGTTCACCCCTCCCCTTTCCCAGGTGATTGTGGGAAGGTTGGTGGGCAGGGCCTGGGGTATATGAGCCACAGCTGCTGGTGAGGGAGCTCACTTCCCTCCTGGGTTTCTGCAGTGTGGGTGGTTTGGTGTTCCTGTACTTCATTGTAAGTTTTGAGCTGTTTAAATATTTTTGGATAGGTATGTTTTGATATTTAAAGACATGCAGATGCTTGTGAGAGGTAAGGCTTTTAGAACTCAATAAGGGTTGGTGGCATTTAAATTTGAAAGATCATTTGTGTCTAAACTTATATGTTTTTCCTTATCTAATACTGCATTGGAGGTTCAGGTGTGGTAAGATGGCTTGATAGTATGTTGTTCTGTTATTTTTTTCTTTTTAGTTTTGAGTATGTTTCTTTTTATTATTGGAATTCTCAACTTTATTGAATCTTAAAATTATTTTCATAAACTCTCTTGCGTAATCTAGAAGGTGTTGACATTAACTGTTAAGGGTATTGATAAGATGTGGTAGGGGTTAGGGTGAGTGTTCTGTATGCATTTATGTATGGGAATTTATATATGCAGTTTCTTTAAGAAAAGAAGAGCAATACAAGTGTATAGTTAATATCAATAGACTTCTGTAAACCCTGTGTAGGCTTGTGCAGAGCCAATAGCCAAAAGCAATGGGAAAGATCAGTAACTTTAGTAGTATTTTGTAGATGTTAAGAAGATGACTGTAGCTGGCAGCTAGAGTGCTAGCTGAGAGTACATGCTAACGGTCTTCAGGTTTGTACGTGTATAGGGTGTAATGCTTGAGTTAACGTATGTCCTTTAATGGCAGGTGGTAGTTGGCCTCTACGTGGTATTCCTACATGGGAGCAAGACCTATGGATCGTTTAAGCTATTTCTGTGCATCCAGGTGACTTCTACCATGTCCTTTTTTTCCAGAGGCAGAGGAGGAGTTGTTCAGAGTGACATAGGAGAGCCGAGGAAATCCTGTAAGAAGGTAGGACGGTGTGTGGTATATAGAAGGAAGATGTGACTGATGGCTGAATGACTCTGCAGTGTGTTTTGGGGGGGTTAGAAGGCAGTAAGGACTGAGCCAAGTGTGAGCAGGACACAGGAGGGGAGTTGAGCTATGTGATTGGTGTGCTGAAGTAGCGGTTCTTTATGAGGTGTTGTGTTGATAGCGAAGGTAAAAGTGACCTCTGTTAGTTGTGTGTTACAGATAATGGGTGAGCCTCAAAGTGGCAGCTGGAACTGACGGAGGCTGGGCAGGCAAGCTGTCAAAGACAAGATGTGTGAGAATGGGATTCGGTGTGGGTAGGTTGCTGTTCTGGGTAATATCGTAGCATGTAATTTCCTTCTTAAGTTTTTGCACGTTCCATGTAGGCTTTGCAGGAGAGACACAGTGTGGTGATGAGACTTTAGAGAAGGCTATGGTGAGCGGTCACGGGTGGGCTGAAGCGTAGCGATTCGTCCTGAGGGGTCGCGTTGCAGGTGGTTGCGAGCGACATGCGTTTGGCTCTTGCAGGTGGCGGGCGAGCCTCCAGATGGCAACCGGATCTGCTGGAGGCCAGGCAGGTGAGCTGTCGAGGGAAAGGTGCGTGTCTGAGACGGGGGGGGTTTGTGCGGGTATCCTGAGAGCCCCGCAGCACCCGAGCGGGTCCTTTTTTGCCTGGGTTCTTGCAGGTGCCGCACGCAGGCTTCGGAGGGGAGACGCCGCGTGCCGACGAGAGGTCCGAGAGGTGAGGGGCTCGAAGGCCAGGCGGCTGCTTGAGAGCAAGGTGTCGTACGGCCACTCAGTTGAAGCGTTTGTCTCTGGCGTTGCAGGTTGTGCGCCGGCTGCCTTTGGGCCTGGATGCGCGTTGGAGGGGAGCTGGGTCGCAGAGGGGAGGGGCGCGGGGCCGGCGTGGTTCGTTCTTCCTTTTTTGGCGGAGCGACGGTAACTTTGTGTATCCTGTGGTATCTCTAGGGGCCGCAGGGGATGGCGTTCGTCCTCGTCCGCAATGGGCGCGGAGCAGCCGGGTGCGCGTGAGGTGGGGGGCGTTGCGGGGGTGGGTCCTTGTTGAGCGATGGGATGCTGGCTGACGGCGCTGCTGCGTGTGTATTTTTGTTGTTTTTGTTTAGGTGATGAAAAGGCACCTGGCCCTTGGAGGACCGATGCAGTGGGCTGACTGTGCGCTTGTTCGTCTGAAGGATGGGTGGACCGAGGCTCTGGGCCCCTTGAAAGCTAAGTTGAGGCAACGGTGCTGGGGAAGGGGTTGGGGGAGGGAGGGGTTTTAAGGATGGTGCGGCAGAGCGGGCTGTCTGGGAAGCGGTCCCCTTTGAGAGCAGGGAAAAGGAGCGGGTTCCTCTTCAATGTGACGGGAACGCGTGCCGGGCAGGGCGGTTCCAGGCTGTGTGCGTTATTGTGCAGTGTGTGTGTTTTGTGTTGGGTGCCTCCGACCTTCCTCGGGTCTCGGTTGGTGTCTTGGCTCTTTAGGAGCCAGGCAGGTGCCTCGGCAGCGTTAGTAGGGCCCGGCGAGGCCCTAGGCGTGGGCTCGGCGCCCGTCGGGCGCCTCTCTTTTGGCGTCGCAAGCTTCCGGCGTGGATCGTTTTGGCGTCTCGGACGGTCGTCTTGGGCGGCGTCGTTCCCGGCTGCGTGAGCGGCGCCGCTCTGTCGCGGTGAGTTTTTTGGGACTGGCATTTCTTCCTTGCATCCTTAGGCGGTTAGGTCTGGAAGCCGGGCTGGTTGCGCGTCCGTCGTCTCGGTTGTGAGAGGAAGCGCTTGTCACGGGCCGCGAAGCTGTCTGCGTTCTCTGGCGTTGCCGTAGGGCCTGCCGACGTCGCCGTCGGGGTCCCGCAGGCGGTCTTGCCGGACGGGGGGGGTTCCGTCTGGGTGCCGTCGTTCTCTCCGAGAGCTGCCTCCCATCCTTCGGGGCGCGTTGCCTGTAGCGCTCTGTGTAGCGTTGTCCCGCGTTTGTCTTGGAGCCGCCCTGCCCGGGGATGTAGAGTCAGGGCGAGGTGGGTGGTGCTGGCATCTAGGGATGCGCCCAGGCTTTGGGGGGGGCGGGGGGAAGGTGGGGGGGAAGGAGTTTTGCAGCCGTCTTGGATCGAGTGGCTGTCGTCGGGGGGTGAGGGAAGTAATTCCTGTTGGGTTTTGTGGGCCCCCAGGGAACAACCGTAGGTGTGCGGGGGAGGGAGCTAGAGTCTCAGCTGAGCAGGTAGCGTGTCAAGGGTGTTCTGGCGTGTCTGTGTGCTGGGCTTAATGTTTGATGTATTGTGCTCATGTTTAAGAGCCGCCCTAGTTGGGCTCTCGAGGGGTGTTCCTACATGCGATCGAGACCTGTGTCGTGGTTCGGCTGTCGCTGTGCACGCAGGTGACTTGTTTGGCAGGTGCCGAGGGAGGAGTCGTGCAGGGTGATGGAGGACGGCACTGTCAGCAGGTGGGTTGGTGTGCGGTGTATCTAGAGGGAAGATGTGGCTGTTGGCTCTATGAGCCCGTTGTGGTAATTTTTCTTTGTGGACGCATGCGAGGAGCCGAGCGGGATCCAGGCACCGGAGGGGAATCGCACGGGGTGAGCGGTGACGGGTGGGCTGAAGCGTAGCGATGCGTCCTGAGGGGTCGCGTTGCGGGTGGTTGCGAGCGACATGCGTTTGGCTCTTGCAGGTGGCGGGCGAGCCTCCAGATGGCAACCGGATCTGCTGGAGGCCAGGCAGGTGAGCTGTCGAGGGAAAGGTGCGTGTCTGAGACGGGGGGGGGGGTTTGTGCGGGTATCCTGAGAGCCCCGCAGCACCCGAGCGGGTCCTTTTTTGCCTGGGTTCTTGCAGGTGCCGCACGCAGGCTTCGGAGGGGAGACGCCGCGTGCCGACGAGAGGTCCGAGAGGTGAGGGGCTCGAAGGCCAGGCGGCTGCTTGAGAGCAAGGTGTCGTACGGCCACTCAATTGAAGCGTTTGTCTCTGGCGTTGCAGGTTGTGCGCCGGCTGCCTTTGGGCCTGGATGCGCGTTGGAGGGGAGCTGGGTCGCAGAGGGGAGGGGCGTGGGGCCGGCGTGGTTCGTTCTTCCTTTTTTGGCGGAGCGACGGTAACTTTGTGTATCCTGTGGTATCTCTAGGGGCCGCAGGGGATGGCGTTCGTCCTCGTCCGCAATGGGCGCGGAGCAGCCGGGTGCGCGTGAGGTGGGGGGCGTTGCGGGGGTGGGTCCTTGTTGAGCGATGGGATGCTGGCTGACGGCGCTGCTGCGTGTGTATTTTTGTTGTTTTTGTTTAGGTGATGAAAAGGCACCTGGCCCTTGGAGGACCGATGCGGTGGGCTGACTGTGCGCTTGTTCGTCTGAAGGATGGGTGGACCGAGGCTCTGGGCCCCTTGAAAGCGAAGTTGAGGCAACGGTGCTGGGGAAGGGGTTGGGGGAGGGAGGGGTTTTAAGGATGGTGCGGCGGAGCGGGCTGTCCGGGAAGCGGTCCCCTTTGAGAGCAGGGAAAAGGAGCGGGTTCCTCTTCAATGTGACGGGAACGCGTGCCGGGCAGGGCGGTTCCAGGCTGTGTGCGTTATTGTGCAGTGTGTGTGTTTTGTGTTGGGTGCCTCCGACCTTCCTCGGGTCTCGGTGGTGTCTTTGCTCTTTAGGAGCCAGGCAGGTGCCTCGGCAGCGTTAGTAGGGCCCGGCGAGGCCCTAGGCGTGGGCTCGGCACCCGTCAGGCGCCTCTCTTTTGGCGTTGCAAGCTTCCGGCGTGGATCGTTTTGGCGTCTCGGACGGTCGTCTTGGGCGGCGTCGTTCCCGGCTGCGTGGGCGGCGCCGCTCTGTCGCGGTGAGTTTTTTGGGACTGGCATTTCTTCCTTGCATCCTTAGGCGGTTAGGTCTGGAAGCCGGGCTGGTTGCGCGTCCGTCGTCTCGGTTGTGAGAGGAAGCGCTTGTCACGGGCCGCGAAGCTGTCGGCGTTCTCTGGCGTTGCCGTAGGGCCTGCCGACGTCGCCGTCGGGGTCCCGCAGGCGGTCTTGCCGGACGGGGGGGGGTTCCGTCTGGGTGCCGTCGTTCTCTCCGAGAGCTGCCTCTCATCCTTCGGGGCGCGTTGCCTGTAGCGCTCTGTGTAGCGTTGTCCCGCGTTTGTCTTGGAGCCGCCCTGCCCGGGGATGTAGAGTCAGGGCGAGGTGGGTGGTGCTGGCATCTAGGGATGCGCCCAGGCTGTGGGGGGGGCGGGGGGAAGGTGGGGGGGGAAGGAGTTTTGCAGCCGTCTTGGATCGAGTGGCTGTCGTCGGGGGGTGAGGGAAGTAATTCCTGTTGGGTTTTGTGGGCCCCCAGGGAACAACCGTAGGTGTGCGGGGGAGGGAGCTAGAGTCTCAGCTG